>NC_056729.1:493969444-494130023 GCF_019279795.1 Protopterus annectens | reverse complement strand
GAAATTTATATCAGCTAAAAAGGGAAAAAGGGGGGAAAATTTAACAGGCTTATATCATCAAAATTAAAACCTATTTAAATCAATTATATTAAGGTAAAACAGGTCAAAATTAAGGGAACCTGGAGTTAAGCAACACACAAGCTATAAAAACCGGTTATATCAGCTGAAGACAAGGCAGAAAATGGGGGGGGGACAGTTTCAACAGAGATGTGAGGAATCACAGTGCAAATTATAAAACCAGAAAAATATTTACTGATCTCTGTATATTTGCAGAACAGTAAAACAACAGATATCTAAGCAACAATTTAGCTCTATAATATAGAAAAATATACTCAGCTCTATATATTTTCAGGTAGTCTTGTAAGGCTCTCTCTCAGTGCACAGGTTCCAATTTAAATGCAGGCTGTTATTAACAGGTCAAAATTAAGGAAACCTGGAGTTAAGCAACACACAAACTATAAAAAATGGTTATATCAGCTGAAGACAAGGCAGAAAATGAGGGGGTGGGGTGAGATAGTTTCAACAGAGATGTGAGGAATCACAGAGCAAATTATAAAACCAGAAAAATATATACTGATCTCTGTATATTTGCAGAACAGTAAGACAACAGATATCTAAGCAACAATTTAGCTCTATAATACAGAATAATACAGAAAAATATACTCAGCTCTATATATTTGCAGATACTCTTGTAAGGCTCTCTCTCAGTGCACAGGTTCCAATTTAAATGCAGGCTGTTATTAACAGGTTAGAATTAAGGGAACCTGGAGTTAAGCAACACACAAGCTATAAAAAATAGTTATATCAGCTGAAGACAAGGCAGAAAATGAGGGGGGGGGCAGTTTCAACAGAGATGTGAGCAATCACAGTGCAAATTATAAAACCAGAAAAATATATACTGATCTCTGTATATTTGCAGAACAGTAAGACAACAGATATCTAAGCAACAATTTAGCTCTATAATACAGAATAATACACTCAGCTCTATATATTTGCAGATAGTCTTGTAAGGCTCTCTCTCAGTGCACAGGTTCCAATTTAAATGCAGGCTGTTATTAACAGGTCAAAATTAAGGGAACCTGGAGTTAAGCAACACACAAGCTATAAAAAACGGTTATATCAGCTGAAGACAAGGCAGAAAATAAGGGAGGGGGGACAGTTTCAAGATGTGAGGAATCACAGTGCAAATTATAAAACCAGAAAAACATATACTGATCTCTGTATATTTGCAGAACAGTAAGACAACAGATATCTAAGCAACAATTTAGCTGTATAATACAGAATAATACAGAAAAATATATTCAGCTCTACATATTTGCAGATAGTGTTGTAAGACTCTCTCTCAGTGCACAGGTTCCAATTTAAATGCAGGCTGTTGTTAACAGGTCAAAATTAAGGGAACCTGGAGTTAAGCAATACACAAGCTATAAAAAACAGTTATATCAGCTGAAGACAATGCAGAAAATCGGGGGAGGGAGACAGTTTAAAAAGAGATGTGAGGAATCACAGAGCAAATTATAAAACCAGAAAAATATATACTGATCTCTGTATATTTGCAGAACAGTAAGACAACAGATATCTAAGTAACAATTTAGCTCTATAATACAGAATAATACAGAAAAATATACTCAGCTCTATATATTTGCAGATAGACTTGTAAGGCTCTCTCTCAGTGCACAGGTTCCAATTTAAATGCAGGCTGTTATTA
This sequence comes from Protopterus annectens, assembly GCF_019279795.1. Classification (NCBI taxonomy): domain Eukaryota; kingdom Metazoa; phylum Chordata; order Ceratodontiformes; family Protopteridae; genus Protopterus; species Protopterus annectens. Next base: position 494,128,315 of record NC_056729.1, on the reverse strand, counting down.
ACAGGTCAAAATTATGGGAACCTGGAGTTAAGCAACACACAAGCTATAAAAAATGGTTATATCAGCTGAAGACAAGGCAGAAAATGAGGGGGAAGGGGACAGTTTCAACAGAGATGTGAGGAATCACAGTGCAAATTATAAAACCAGAAAAATATATACTGATCTCTGTATATTTGCAGAACAGTAAGACAACAGATATCTAAGTAACAATTTAGCTCTATAATACAGAATAATACAGAAAAATATACTCAGCTCTATATATTTTCAGGTAGTCTTGTAAGGCTCTCTCTCAGTGCACAGGTTCCAATTTAAATGCAGGCTGTTATTAACAGGTCAAAATTAAGGAAACCTGGAGTTAAGCAACACACAAACTATAAGAAACGGCTATATCAGCTGAAGACAAGGCAGAAAATGAGGGGGGGGGTAAGACAGTTTCAACAGAGATGTGAGGAATCAGAGTGCAAATTATAAAACCAGAAAAATATATACTGATCTCTGTACATTTGCAGAACAGTAAGACAACAGATATCTAAGCAACAATTTAGCTCTGTAATACAGAATAGTACAGAAAAATATACTCAGCTCTATATATTTACAGATAGTCTTGTATGGCTCTCAGTGCACAGGTTTCAATTTAAATGCAGGCTGTTATTAACAGGTCAAAATTAAGGGAACCTGGAGTTAAGCAACACACAAGCTATAAAAAATGGTTATATCAGCTGAAGACAAGGCAGAAAATGAGGGGGGGGGCAGTTTCAACAGAGATGTGAGGAATCACAGTGCAAATTATAAAACCAGAAAAATATATACTGATCTCTGTATATTTGCAGAACAGTAAGACAACAGATATCTAAGCAACAATTTAGCTCTATAATACAGCATAATACAGAAAAATATACTCAGCTCTATATATTTGCAGATAGTCTTGTAAGGCTCTCTCTCAGTGCACAGGTTCCAATTTAAATGCAGGCTGTTATTAACAGGTCAAAATTAAGGGAACCTGGAGTTAAGCAACACACAAGCTATAAAAATGGTTATATCAGCTGAAGACAAGGCAGAAAATGAGGGAGGGCACAGTTTCAACAGAGATGTGAGGAATCACAGAGCAAATTATAAAACCAGAAAAATATATACTGATCTCTGTATATTTGCAGAACAGTAAGACAACAGATATCTAAGCAACAATTTAGCTCTATAATACAGAATAATACAGAAAAATATACTCAGCTCTATATATTTGCAGATACTCTTGTAAGGCTCTCTCTCAGTGCACAGGTTCCAATTTAAATGCAGGCTGTTATTAACAGGTCAGAATTAAGGGAACCTGGAGTTAAGCAACACACAAGCTATAAAAAATAGTTATATCAGCTGAAGACAAGGCGGAAAATGAGGGGGGGGGGCAGTTTCAACAGAGATGTGAGGAATCACAGCGCAAATTATAAAACCAGAAAAATATATACTGATCTCTGTATATTTGCAGAACAGTAAGACAACAGATATCTAAGCAACAATTTAGCTCTATAATACAGAATAATACACTCAGCTCTATATATTTGCAGATAGTCTTGTAAGGCTCTCTCTCTCTCAGTGCACAGGTTCTAATTTAAATGCAGGCTGTTATTAACAGGTTAAAATTAAGGGAACCTGGAGTTAAGCAACACACAAGCTATAAAAAACGGTTATATCAGCTGAAGACAAGGCAGAAAATAAGGGGGGGGGGGCAGTTTCAAGATGTGAGGAATCACAGTGCAAATTATAAAACCAGAAAAACATATACTGATCTCTGTATATTTGCAGAACAGTAAGACAACAGATATCTAAGCAACAATTTAGCTGTATAATACAGAATAATACAGAAAAATATACTCAGCTCTACATATTTGCAGATAGTCTTGTAAGGCTCTCTCTCAGTGCACAGGTTCCAATTTAAATGCAGGCTGTTGTTAACAGGTGAAAATTAAGGGAACCTGGAGTTAAGCAACACACAAGCTATGAAAAACAGTTATATCAGCTGAAGACAAGGCAGAAAATGATGGGCGGGGAGACAGTTTCAAAAGAGATGTGAGGAATCACAGTGCAAATTATAAAACCAGAAAAATATATACTGATCTCTGTATAGTTGCAGAACAGTAAGACAACAGATATCTAAGTAACAATTTAGCTCTATAATTCAGAATAATACAGAAAAATATACTCAGCTCTATATATTTACAGAGAGTCTTGTAAGGCTTTCTCTCAGTGCACAGGTTACAATTTAAATGCAGGCTGTTATTAACAGGTCAAAATTAAGGGAACCTGGAGTTAAGCAACACACAAGCTATAAAAACGGTTATATCAGCTGAAGACAAGGCAGAAAATAAGGGGAGGGGGACAGTTTCAACAGAAATGTGAGGAATCACAGAGCAAATTATAAAACCAGAAAAATATATACTGATCTCTGTATATTTGCAGAACAGTAAGACAACAGATATCTAAGTAACAATTTAGCTCTATAATACAGAATAATACAGAAAAATATACTCAGCTCTATATATTTGCAGATAGTCTTGTAAGGCTCTCTCTCAGTGCACAAGTTCCAATTTAAATGCAGGCTGTTATTAACACGTCAAAATTAAGGGAACCTGGAGTTAAGCAACACACAAGCTATAAAACATGGTTATATCAGCTGAAGAGAAGGCAGAAAATGAGGGGGTGGGCACAGTTTCAACAGAGATGTGAGGAATCACAGTGCAAATTATAAAACAAGAAAAATATATACTGATCTCTGTATATTTGCAGAACAGTAAAACAACAGATATCTAAGCAACAATTTAGCTCTATAATACAGAAAAATATACTCAGCTCTACATATTTTCAGGTAGTCTTGTAAGGCTCTCTCTCAGTGCACAGGTTCCAATTTAAATGCAGGCTGTTATTAACAGGTCAAAATTAAGGAAACCTGGAGTTAAGCAACACACAAACTATAAAAAACGGTTATATCAGCTGAAGACAAGGCAGAAAATGAGGGGGTGGGGTGAGACAGTTTCAACAGAGATGTGAGGAATCACAGAGCAAATTATAAAACCAGAAAAATATATACTGATCTCTGTATATTTGCAGAACAGTAAGACAACAGATATCTAAGCAACAATTTAGCTCTATAATACAGAATAATACAGAAAAATATACTCAGCTCTATATATTTGCAGATACTTTTGTAAGGCTCTCTCTCAGTGCACAGGTTCCAATTTAAATGCAGGCTGTTATTAACAGGTTAGAATTAAGGGAACCTGGAGTTAAGCAACACACAAGCTATAAAAAATAGTTATATCAGCTGAAGACAAGGCAGAAAATGGGGGGGGGGCAGTTTCAACAGAGATGTGAGCAATCACAGTGCAAATTATAAAACCAGAAAAATATATACTGATCTCTGTATATTTGCGGAACAGTAAGATAACAGATATCTAAGCAACAATTAAGCTCTATAATACAGAATAATACACTCAGCTCTATATATTTGCAGATAGTCTTGTAAGGCTCTCTCTCTCTCAGTGCACAGGTTCCAATTTAAATGCAGGCTGTTATTAACAGGTCAAAATTAAGGGAACCTGGAGTTAAGCAACACACAAGCTATAAAAAACGGTTATATCAGCTGAAGACAAGGCAGAAAATAAGGGAGGGGGGACAGTTTCAAGATGTGAGGAATCACAGTGCAAATTATAAAACCAGAAAAACATATACTGATCTCTGTATATTTGCAGAACAGTAAGACAACAGATATCTAAGCAACAATTTAGCTGTATAATACAGAATAATACAGAAAAATATATTCAGCTCTACATATTTGCAGATAGTCTTGTAAGGCTCTCTCTCAGTGCACAGGTTCCAATTTAAATGCAGGCTGTTGTTAACAGGTCAAAACTAAGGGAACCTGGAGTTAAGCAACACACAAGCTATAAAAAACAGTTATATCAGCTGAAGACAATGCAGAAAATCGGGGGAGGGAGACAGTTTAAAAAGAGATGTGAGGAATCACAGAGCAAATTATAAAACCAGAAAAATATATACTGATCTCTGTATATTTGCAGAACAGTAAGACAACAGATATCTAAGTAACAATTTAGCTCTATAATACAGAATAATACAGAAAAATATACTCAGCTCTATATATTTTCAGGTAGCCTTGTAAGGCTCTCTCTCAGTGCACAGGTTACAATTTAAATGCAGGCTGTTATTAACAGGTCAAAATTAAGGGAACCTGGAGTTAAGAAACACACAAGCTATAAAAAACGGTTATATCAGCTGAAGACAAGGCAGAAAATGAGGGGGGGGGACAGTCTCAACAGAGATGTGAGGAATCACAGTGCAAATTATAAAACCAGAAAAATATATACTGATCTCTGTATATTTGCAGAACAGTAAGACAACAGATATCTAAGCAACAATTTAGCTCTATAATACAGAATAATACAGAAAAATATACTCAGCTCTATATATTTACAGATAGTGTTGTTAGGCTCTCTCTCAGTGCACAGGTTCCAATTTAAATGCAGGCTGTTATTAACAGGTCAAAATTAAGGGAACCCAGAGTTAAGCAACACACAAGCTATAAAAAACGGTTATATCAGCTGAAGACAAGGGAGAAAATGAGGGGGTGGTGAGACAGTTTCAACAGAGAGATGAGGAATTACAGTGCAAATTATAAAACCAGAAAAATATATACTGATCTCTTTATATTTGCAGAACAGTAAGACAACAGATATCTAAGCAACAATTTAGCTCTATAATACAGAATAATACAGAAAAATATACTCAGCTCTGTATATTTACAGATAGTCTTGTAAAGCTCTCTCTCAGTGCACGTTACAATTTAAATGCAGGCTGTTATTAACAGGTCAAAATTAAGGGAACCTGGAGTTAAGCAACATACAAGCTATAAAAACGGTTATATCAGCTGAAGACAAGGCAGGAAATAAGGGGAGGGGGACAGTTTCAACAGAAATGTGAGGAATCACAGAGCAAATTATAAAACCAGAAAAATATATATATGATCTCTGTATAGTTGCAGAACAGTAAGACAACAGATATCTAAGCAACAATTTAGCTCTATAATACAGAATAATACAGAAAAATATACTCAGCTCTATAAATTTACAGATAGTCTTGTAAGGCTCTCTCTCAGTGCACAGGTTCCAATTTAAATGCAGGCTGTTATTAACAGGTCAAAATTAAGGGAACCTGGAGTTAAGCAACACACAAGCTATAAAAAATGGTTATATCAGCTGAAGACAAGGCAGAAAATGAGGTTAGGGGGACAGTTTCAACAGAGATGTGAGGAATCACAGAGCAAATTATAAAACCAGAAAAATATATACTGATCTCTGTATATTTGCAGAACAGTAAGACAACAGATATCTAAGTAACAATTTAGCTCTATAATACAGAATAATACAGAAAAATATACTCAGCTCTATATATTTACAGATAGTCTTGTAAGGCTCTCTCTCAGTGCACAGGTTCCAATTTAAATGCAGGCTGTTATTAACAGGTCAAAATTAAGGGAATTTGGAGTTAAGCAACACATAAGCTATAAAAACCGTTTATATCAGCTGAAGACAAGGGAGAAAATGAGGGGGGGTGAGACAGTTTCAACAGAGATGTGAGGAATCACAGTGCAAGTTATAAAACCAGAAAAATATATACTGATCTCTGTATATTTGCAGAACAGTAAGACAACAGATATCTAAGCAACAATTTAGCTCTATAATACAGAATAATACAGAAAAATATACTCAGCTCTATATATTTACAGATAGTCTTGTAAGGCTCTCTCTCAGTGCACAGGTTCCAATTTAAATGCAGGCTGTTATTAACAGGTCAAAATTAAGGGAATTTGGAGTTAAGCAACACATAAGCTATAAAAACCGTTTATATCAGCTGAAGACAAGGGAGAAAATGAGGGGGGGTGAGACAGTTTCAACAGAGATGTGAGGAATCACAGTGCAAGTTATAAAACCAGAAAAATATATACTGATCTCTGTATATTTGCAGAACAGTAAGACAACAGATATCTAAGCAACAATTTCGCTCTATAATACAGAATAATACAGAAAAATATACTCAGCTCTGTATATTTACAGATAGTCTTGTAAGGCTCTCTCTCAGTGCACGTTACAATTTAAATGCAGGCTGTTATTAACAGGTCAAAATTAAGGGAACCTGGAGTTAAGCAACATACAAGCTATAAAAAACGGTTATATCAGCTGAAGACAAGGCAGAAAATGAGGTGGGGTGAGACAGTTTCAAGATGTGAGGAATCACAGTGCAAATTATAAAACCAGAAAAACATATACTGATCTCTGTATATTTGCAGAACAGTAAGACAACAGATATCTAAGCAACAATTTAGCTCTATAATACAGAATAATACAGAAAAATATACTCAGCTCTATATATTTGCAGATAGTCTTGTAAGGCCCTCTCTTTCAGTGCACAGGTTCCAATTTAAATGCAGGCTGTTATTAACATGGATGCAAACTTTGGTGGTGCTGAATGTCTCGGGACAAAAAAATGCATATGTGAACTTGAAGTGTCTTGGTCACACCAAATTGATTGGCATCGGTTGCAGTGCACACGTTTTACACAAAGCAATGATGATGTTGACCAAATCCTTTGCAAGATTTACTAGCATTTTTCAATTTACACAGTAGAAGCTGAAAACTTTATGAATTTGCCGGTGCATAATACAAGAGACATTTTGGCTACACGAAAACAAGATGGTTAGCCCTGATGCCTGCAATTGAAAACATTTTGCTCATTTTTGAAGGGCTGAAGTCGTATTTTTTGTTATTACCACATTGCCCAACAGTTATTCAAGCATTCTTCGCGAATTCTATGTCAGAAACGTGAATGTATTTTGTTCACTATCAGACAAATCATTTCAATAAATCAGTTACAAAGATACAGTCTCAAATGAACACAGCCATGGAAGTCCATAATGAGGTTTCAAACCTCAAGGCCTCTTTGCAGGCATGAAGAGGTGAATGTTTTCTTGGAATGGAGACAAAGCGAATGCTGAACAAACTGGAGAAAGAAGGAGATGTGATGAAGCAACAAGTCCAAGATTTTGTCAGCAAAGCAGTGTTGTTCTATGACACGTGCATTGAGTACATTGAAATGTGGAATCATTCAGATGATGTTAAAAAGCTCTCATTGTGTTAGTTAGGAAGTCACCTATTTGGAGCAAAGTCGAAGCAGCCAATGAGATGGTCTGCAACACTGTTGGAAAATGCACCCCAGCAGATGAAAATCGACTGATCAAACCACTTGTGTTACTAAATACACTACTTCATAGGTGATAGAACAGCGGATGCAGTCTGGTACTGAAACTGGCTAGAGATGTTTGGAAGTATTTGAACATTTCAGATCTCAGCAGATTGAATATGATGTAATATTGTGACTAGTTTAGTTTGTATTGACATTGCCCAGAACCAATGCACCCATTGAGCGTGTCTTTTCCTTGATGAGTGATATGTGGAGTGAGGCCAAAACATAACTCAGAACTGAAACTTTGAAATCCATGCTGATCACAACAGTGAACATCAACAGGCCATGCTTGGACTTCCACAAACTCATCAAATCTAATACACAATTGAAAAGCATTCACAGCACCGATAAATACAAGTGGAAATGAAATGAACAGACAAGCCAGCCCACAGTTGCTGTTGCACCAACACAATAGGCCTTTACATAAACTAGAATCATTTGACTGAGTAAAAGTTTTAGTTTTGAACATTTTCTCAAGTTTGTAGCACTGAACTTTTAAACACTTGTGTTCAAAATTGGTTATTTTTCAGATTATCTACAAATTATTGGCTTTTGACATGAGAAATACAAGCTAAATAACTACCATGTGAATTTAGTGCTGCAAGACATGTTCTGCATGTAAGGCAGAGGGATTACTGTAGGACTGTAGGCCTATAAATAGGTTGAAGCATAAATGTCCCAGTTTAGGTCCTGTGAGAAAATGGTCACCGTGGCAAGGTCCTGCTACTGTTTGTCATACATGTCCAAGTTCCAGTCTTTCCTACTCATCAAGCAGTAAAAAGATTTAGACTGTTCTTCTGAATGGCCTGAAGTAAGAGTTGGTGATGTGTTTGACTCTGGCTGCCATTGTGGACTACCAAATGGCCTGTGATCATTTAACTCTGCTGACACTATAGCCAGGGTAGCAAGTTTGGACATGTGCCTACACAGGATGGTATGGTTAAGACTATCCTTCCTTAAGAATGAGCTCTGGCAATCCATGTTGATTGCAGAGTTTCAGGAAAAGGTTCTCTTTAGTCAGCTTTCACAGGACATGGAGTATAACCTTCTGAAAAGGAAGTAGACCTTCACCAAAGTAGATAACCTTTATGAACCGCCTTTCTTGTTGACTTTATCAACCCCAAAGAAGAAGAATAAGAAGCTCTGTCACAGGCTGTGAAATAACCTGAAGTTGGAGTGAGCTAAGCCAGCCAGGGAAATACCACTGCTGCCCCATCATTTGCAGTCATGTCATTAATGGTTGTGTATAGAATGCTAGTTCTCTAAATTAACCTCAGCTTAGAGACCCTTCACAAAAAAAAAAACCTCTTAATTGGTTTAGTTGGCCATCCATGCTCAGATCATCAAATCCCAGCCTCACTCTTTGGACCCATTCATTCTCCTACTTTCTGGCTGTTGCCATGTTGTAATATGGAATAAAAGTTGGGCCAAGACAAGCCATCATCCTCACTTTCTTTTTTTTTTCTTTTTATTATGCCCTTACCCTTAACTATTTTTCCACATCCAGCATATGACAATATTAATGTAGGCAAACAGTAGACAGTGCACATTCTCATTGCTTGTATCATGTTGGACCTTAACCCTGACTGAAAACCTCATCTCTTCCCAAGGTAGGTAAGGTGGCCAAACTGCCACTCCTTCCTGTCTCAGGCTTCTAATGTTTATTTGTTTGCATTTGATTATCAGGAAGATCCAGGTAGACAAAGGCCATTTTCAGAGAAGTTCTGGGTGTAAAGCTCACCATTGTATATGGTTGCACAAGCAGTTAGCATGAGCTAACAGGAAAAGTGTAACACCAAGGTATGTATAGTTTAACTGATGATCACCTCTGTGACATGATGTCCCCTGTCTGGGCCAGTAATCAAGGAGCCTGAATCCTCACCACTGACCCTGGAGAGGGATGCTTACTTGGAATAAAAATGGGTACACTCAATATTTCTAGATGCAGCTCTCTGCATCAAGCACAATTTCCCTTTAGAGCACACAGGGAACACACTCAATCCAGGGTCTGGGTTTCTGTCAGTGTCTCCCTGCAGGCACCATAAGACTGCACACTGGAACAGCTATAGAGTTAAGTTCTCAGCTGAGTGTCCAAGCCAAGTCCTCCACTGCTCTCTCTGTGAAGTCAGTGCTTCGTGCCCCTGCCTCAAGCAGCTGACATACCCACACTCTTGGAGATTTGATTTACACACACACACACACACACACACACACACACACACACACACACACACACACACACACACACACACACACACACACACACATACACACCTCTGAGAAAGGCTGGCACAGATTTACTAGCTATGCCCCCTTCTGCCCACATTATAAGGTAGTTACACTGCCATCAGACACTCCAAAGCCAGCTATTACAAGGGTACTCAATTGTACTGAGTGAAATTAATATTAATAGCAATGATAATGTTTGACAGGGCTAATGTCTGCAAATATTCTTTCCAGTAGTTACCACAAATAGCACATTCAGCAATTTTTCACAAAATGTAAGGGCTATATGTGAAACAAACACACAAATGTATTAGTAGAAGGGGTCATAGAATTATAAATACCCAGCAAACTAGTGTACTTAGAAGTGGGAACTTATATTGTAAGTCGGAGTAAATACAAAGAAAGGTAGATTATAAAATCAATCTGTTGCTTTTCTTGTGCTTGAAGGTGCTGTCAGTTGTGATCAAGTAAGCAAATTGCTTATTTCTGAAGCACTTTCAGAATGGGTTGCGGAATATAGCAGTGATAGCTGCTGGGAAGAAAATTTGCTATCCCATGGAATGCACTAGCTGTTTTATTTGTGCAATGCAACTTGATTAAGACCTTCTTCATTCCATGAGAAATTGAGGCTAAATTCTGTGTGCTCCTTGTAAGAAAAAGGTCTGTTTAATGATGGGATGCTGAATATCATAGAAGATCACTGGGGAAGGGCAAGCAATGTCTACTGTGGAAGGCAACTACTCCTTCATTCTTCCCCATAGTTCATCTGGGCTTTCTCAGAAAGATGCTCAGAAATCAACTAATTTCCGGGTTTTTTACTTCCTGTGGTCCTTCTGCCAAATCCTCCAAGAAGACATCAGTCCCACAGCCCTTCACTCATTTTAACAGCTTTTAGTTAGATGCCCAGTTAGTAGGAACGTTCTTCTAGTCTGCCCATTAGTCAAGAAAAGGGAATCATTGACATCAGCCTGGTAAGTAATATCTAGAGCATATTGATGCTTCCCAAGATTATCCTCCCCTGCTACACCAGCAAACGTCAAAAGATGAGTGCTTTGTCTCTGTCTCTGTCTCATTTATAGCCAATAGAACTGTAGAATGTGTGCTCCAGAAGGTACAGGACATGGATTCTGTTTTCACATTCTGTTTGTTCCATGACATTAGCTGGGAATCGGCCCATTCTGTCCCTCATCAGTTTTAGTTACTACAAAAATGTGAAGTTTTATATTGTCATTGTGCAGGCAATAATGCTGTTGTTGCCATATTGTTGCTGTTCTCTATTCACTTGATTCTTTTTAGAGCCTCACAAGATAGTTTTCATTTCCCCTTAGGTAGTTTGCAACTTCAGTTTTCCTTTGAGTGTTTTATGTACCCTCTTTTTAGGGCTTTTTCCACATTTCTTGTCACAGTGGCAAAACGAGTACTGAAGGGAAGTCTTCTGGGATGTAGATGAGTGGTTGTTGGCAGCTCCCTTCCAGTTTTCATGGCCTCAGAATATTCTTGAGTTATGTGCTGGCTCTAGTCAGCTGTGTGTCAGATGTGGAAGTCATGTTCCTTTAGCTGGTATGTATCAGAACATTGATCCAGGCATTCCTATATTCTCTGTACCACTTGTCATTTTATGCGGTACCAGTCAGATGTCAGCTCCCATGCAATTTATTCTTCTGAGCTTTTCTTTTCTTTTTTATGAGTGCTCAGAGTCACAGGTAATCTGTTTGTTGGGTACCTTTATGCCACAGGATTTAGATTTTTATATTTCAAGACCTGCATCCTCTATAGTCTGCTTAGGCTTATGGAAGCAGCTGTAATGTACTACTCCCATGACCTTCTATATGGAGAAATAACAGAGGCCATTTGATGTCATTGATGGCAGAGCTGCCAGCTTGTTGTAGGAGTTGCCTCTTGTTAATTTCTCCTGCCATGCCGTATTGTTGCAATTATTTTCCCACAGTTTGGAGCTTAGCCATTTATTTATTTTTCATCATACTCCTATCAGTCCCTCACAAGGGATGCTTCCTTGGAATGCAAGCTGTTTTTTTAGGGTCAAAATTCATCTTACCTCAAAAGGCTTCAGTGGGTATAACACACACATTCTTCTATGTCCTGTAATGTGACTGCTCTGAAATCTTATGCTTACACACTCAGGGTGGTACTTCCCTCTTTAGCCTATGTGTACCATCCTTGTGGCAGGACTAAGGGGTGTGCTTGCACAGTAATTCCCATTTCTTTCTAATAGCTTGCACAGTGCAAACATCTTTGTAATGAGTATTATAAAAAAGTTCTCATTTTTGATGCTTAGAAAGTCTAAACCTGGCAAGTGCAGTTGTGGATTGTCAGGTCATGAATCAGGACAACACAGATGTGTATCTGGGACTAGGTCATGATATCATTAGTCATTTCCACTGCCAGTACATAGTCCCTTTGTGTTGCTAATACTGATGAGAAGTTTGAGGTCTTTTTCAGCACCTACTGACTGGTAGAGGAGGAGGAGGGGCTGGTGTAACAAAACAACAAGAGGACTTATCCAAGAACCCCAGATGCAAGCATAAAAGGAAGATGGTAAAAGACATAGAGTCCAGGTCTAAGCTAGACTTGTCTTTCTTCCAAGTCTTCCTTTTCGTTGAAGTGGTCTCTATTTCTTTACTTTTAGGGTTGCTATACTCTAGGGAAAGTTACTCTTACCACACTTTATCTTTGCAATATCATTAGGGTGGGTTGGGAGATAATGCCACAGCACCTCCTCTTGTGAGTATATTTATATTTCAGATTAATTAAAGTCCATTTTTCTGGAGCAGCATGTAATATGATGGTTTACAGTGGCTGGAAGTACACATATCCTCATGTACTGCAACTGAAGAGAAAAAGAAAGTTGGGACCGAAGGAGAGAAAATCCAGGCTGTTAACATACTGCAGAGAACTTCCTTAAGGAGCAACATATATAGTAAGTACATATCTGTTATTTTCACTGGTAGTGACTGCTGTGACATCAACCCCTCTTTGACCAAGCTGTTTGATTGGACCTCTTTTCTCATACCTTAATGTGGTGAGTCTTGGCCACAGCTTGGAGACATGTTTTATTTTTCTCCAACACATTTGTCCTTCACATTCGCTGTATTAGTGAAAGGAGGGACCCCATTTTTAGTTACCATTACCCAGGGCCAAAGATGTCCACTACAATGGTACTGCCACATCAGCCATCTTGAAGTGAGAGCAGTAGCTGTCACAGTGTAAGCCTTGGAAGCACTTTTAATGTCCCAAGTTTGTCCTTCTCAGACTGGATAATGAGACAGATGTTTGGTGCCTGAACAAGGGGGAACTAGCAGTTTCATGACAGATGGATACAAGCTGCACATCGGTGCAGTAGAGACTGGGTTCGTATATTGATAGAAAGAGACAATCTAAAAAAACAGAAGCTAAGAGAGGAAATCAAGAATCTGTGTGTAGAAATTTGTAATAAAATTAAAAGTGAGGATCTACAACAGTTTTTAGTGCAAACTAATCAACAATTATTGGACTATGAGTCAGATTTAATAGAACGGAAGAAAAACAAGTTACATAGAGACTTGCGTGATTACGACAACAAGAGGGCGTTCCTATTCAACATCAAAGTAAACCGGAAGCGAGTACAATTTGAACGAGCTGAGCATAATGGCGTGGTAGGAGGAAAAGGACAAGCTTCAGCTGAAAGTGGCTTGTCACATACGGAAGACGACTCAGATGCCGAATTATTTCCAGCACTCCCCAATCCAGGAAATAGCAAGGGAATGGAATGTTTTCAAAGTGAACGTTCCAGTCGCAAACGAAGTTGGAATGGACAGGGACAGCAGAGGGGAGGGTTTGGGAATCAGCGGTATCACAAAAGGGGTAAATGGTACTGAATTTAATAACAACACGGAATGTCCATTAAACTGTGAGTATATAGTTAATTTGTCAGGAATTGAATTAACAGAGAATGATAGAAATGTATTAAATAAAGGGCTAAAATTCATTCCAACTGTTTTACCCAGAATTCATATGTTAAAGGCTGATGTTTACAATTTTGCTAGAAAGTTACATCTCATGGATTTCTTTAAAAATAACAAGGATGTCAATGTTGAAAGTGAAGGAAATGAATGTATAGAGTTTAACACAACTAGTACAGAAGATGAGTTTTTTTCTTGTGACTCTGAATTAGACAACATAGAATGTGAAGAATTGGATACTAGCAAAGTTAAGGTAAAAAGTTTTTTTACACCTCCATATCGTAATGACAATATCAAATATTTATATAAATCATTATTGCATAATTTAGAAGCAGATTTTTATTATTTTAAGCAGTATCAAGCACAAATTAATTATAATTTACGTAAAGAAGAATGGAATAGTTAAATAAATTTGGGACAAAATGACAACATTATATTTAAACCCTCGGATAAAGGGGGAAAATTGGTAATATTGAATGTCATCCAATACTTGGATATGTGTTATGCACATTTAAAGAAAAATGAAGTATATGAAAAAATTAAAATATCGGAATATGTGGATGCACAGAGGAAATATGAGCATATTATAGATAAAGGTTACAGACTAAGACATTTTTCTTATAAAGATGTAAAAGAAAAATTTAATATAAATAAACCAAGAATGCCATGTTTTTACTGTTTACCAAAGTTACACAAAAATGAGTTTCCCCCACCGGACGTCCCATAGTTTCAGCTACTGATAGTTTTTTACACAAAATGTCTATTTTTTTACATACATATTTAGTATCGTATGTATATAGACTACCATCATATGTAAAGGATGTATTTTCTTTAATTAATTGTATAAAAACTATAAAATGGGAAGAAAGTATGTATTTTGTGGTAATAGATGTTGTAAGCTTATATACAAGTATTAAACATGAGGATGGACTGTTGGCTGTTAAGCAATGTATAGGAGACACAGCTGTCGCTGGTTATGTGTTAGAATTGCTACAAATGTGTTTAAACAATAATATATTTGAGTTTAACGGAGATATCTATAGACAAAGGCAAGGTACAGCAATGGGGGCTGCCTTTGCTCCCAGTTATGCCAATATTTTTATGGGTAAATTTGAGAATAAATATATATATACCAATTCTTTCTATAAAAAATATGTCTGTGGATATTTCCGTTATATCGATGATTTGCTGTTTGTATGTAGGGGAGGAAAAGACAGTGTTCATCAGTTTTTGATGGAGATTGAGAATAATAACATGAATATAAAATTTGATGGATTACAAATGGGTAATAAGGTACAATATTTGGATATTACCTTAATAGGCCATAATAATTCATTGATAAAATATCAAATACATAGGAAGTTCCAGGGTTCGGGTTCAGTGTTGTATGGCACTAGTTACCATCCACCACATGTAATTAAATCTATTCCTTACACTGAATTCAATAGAGTAAAGCGACTATGTAATAACCCTAACATTAGGGAGAAAGAATATTTATCAAGTTATAATAAATTTAAGAATAGAGGATATCCTGATAATGAATTAAAGTATAGTCTTAAAAAAATCAAATATAATTGCAAAAATGGTAGTATGGGTAGTAATTATAATAAGAAAGAAGTAAAAGATACGGTTTATTTTGTTTCAACATACTCTGTATTGTCTGAACAAGTCAAGACACGAGTAATGTTCAGTTGGAATGTTCTTAAAAGGAATTAGATTTTTTGAATAATAATAGGCTTAGTTTCTCTTATAATAGAGGAAGGAATGTTCAGGATTTTATAGTACATAGTCGATTTAAAACCCCAAGGATGTTAATGTATAAACAGGTGAAACAGCAAGGTACTAGTAAATGTGGAAAGTGTACCATATGTAAGTATATAGTTCCACAGTTTAAAACTTTGAATGGAATGGTTTTTGAAACTAAGGGAACTTTTAATTGTAAATCAGAACAGGTTATTTATGGTATAGAATGCCCTTGTGGCAAATTTTATATTGGAGAAACTAAAAGAACGTTGTGTTGTAGGTTAAAAGAACATGTTAGAGATATTAAAAATAAGAAAGAAAGTAGTCCTTTAGCAGTACATTTCTATAAGTATCATAATAGTAAACCTGACAATTTAAAAGCAACAGTATTGGATATAGTTAATAATGAGGCATATTGTAGTGAACAGCAAGTAAAACAAATATTAAGGAGAAAGGAACTATGTCTTATATTAAAATTTAATACTTTAAGTCCAAATGGACTGAATCATGACTGTTCTTGGAAAAGTTTGGAATAAGTTTAGGAAAAATGTACATTTGTCTTTTTGTATAGAAGTTTTTTTAAACATATTTTTTACTGTGTGTAGTTTGTCTTCTTAAATTCTTAATTGGTAATTAATTGAGAGTAATTATTTGATTGTTAGTATAGGTGTGTCTTCTGAAATGTATTTAAAGTGAGTATTCAGTGTTGTGGAATTTTTACTCTGTAAAGGCAAGTTTGCCGAGGCGCTAGAGAAAATTATTGTGGAGAACAAGTTATTGTGCTTTTCACCTTCGAGTGGAATAAATTATTATTCAGAAGTGCAGTGGAGTTTTCCTTTGTGGTTATACTGACGTATTTTATCTTCCTTTGGTGGTTTTGCAATCTTCATGGCTAGTGACTCCTTTGCTGCACTTCCAAGAATGTTTAGAGAATCTGGTATGGACAATACTCAAAATCTATGGACAGTTTCTTGGTTTCATCTAATGGAACAGTGGGTGTCTTGAATGTTAATAATGGAATAGGGAGAGAAGATGTCTCTGTTCCTGAGAGAGCTTCAGCAATGTATAATAAATGGCAGCAAGACAGAAAGCTGTGGCAGCAAAATCCGTTTGCTAGAATTGGCAGAAAATCCGATGCTACAGTTGCTCCTGATATTCAAGAACTATTTTCTCAAATAGAGAAGTTGTTATACAAAGAGACATCTGTTTTCTTGAATCTCCAAAGCCTACAGCGGTATGAAGAGTTAGATATTACTCCTCGGGGTCTACGAACTGTTAAAAGTCCATCAACCCCGTTTGACTTAATGAATGCCGAGGATAAGCAGTTTCATGACAGATGGATACAAGCTGCACATTGGTGCAGTAGAGACTGGGTTCGTATATTGATAGAAAGAGACAATCTAAAAAAACAGAAGCTAAGAGAGGAAATCAAGAATCTGTGTGTAGAAATTTGTAATAAAATTAAAAGTGAGGATCTACAACAGTTTTTAGTGCAAACTAATCAACAATTATTGGACTATGAGTCAGATTTAATAGAACGGAAGAAAAACAAGTTACATAGAGACTTGCGTGATTACGACAACAAGAGGGCGTTCCTATTCAACATCAAAGTAAACCGGAAGCGAGTACAATTTGAACGAGCTGAGCATAATGGCGTGGTAGGAGGAAAAGGACAAGCTTCAGCTGAAAGTGGCTTGTCACATACGGAAGACGACTCAGATGCCGAATTATTTCCAGCACTCCCCAATCCAGGAAATAACAAGGGAATGGAATGTTTTCAAAGTGAACGTTCCAGTCGCAAACGAAGT
This sequence comes from Protopterus annectens, assembly GCF_019279795.1. NCBI lineage: Eukaryota > Metazoa > Chordata > Ceratodontiformes > Protopteridae > Protopterus > Protopterus annectens. Next base: position 494,111,274 of record NC_056729.1, on the reverse strand, counting down.
TGGAATGGACAGGGACAGCAGAGGGGAGGGTTTGGGAATCAGCGGTATCACAAAAGGGGTAAATGGTACTGAATTTAATAACAACACGGAATGTCCATTAAACTGTGAGTATATAGTTAATTTGTCAGGAATTGAATTAACAGAGAATGATAGAAATGTATTAAATAAAGGGCTAAAATTCATTCCAACTGTTTTACCCAGAATTCATATGTTAAAGGCTGATGTTTACAATTTTGCTAGAAAGTTACATCTCATGGATTTCTTTAAAAATAACAAGGATGTCAATGTTGAAAGTGAAGGAAATGAATGTATAGAGTTTAACACAACTAGTACAGAAGATGAGTTTTTTTCTTGTGACTCTGAATTAGACAACATAGAATGTGAAGAATTGGATACTAGCAAAGTTAAGGTAAAAAGTTTTTTTACACCTCCATATCGTAATGACAATATCAAATATTTATATAAATCATTATTGCATAATTTAGAAGCAGATTTTTATTATTTTAAGCAGTATCAAGCACAAATTAATTATAATTTACGTAAAGAAGAATGGAATAGTTTAATAAATTTGGGACAAAATGACAACATTATATTTAAACCCTCGGATAAAGGGGGAAAATTGGTAATATTGAATGTCATCCAATACTTGGATATGTGTTATGCACATTTAAAGAAAAATGAAGTATATGAAAAAATTAAAATATCGGAATATGTGGATGCACAGAGGAAATATGAGCATATTATAGATAAAGGTTACAGACTAAGACATTTTTCTTATAAAGATGTAAAAGAAAAATTTAATATAAATAAACCAAGAATGCCATGTTTTTACTGTTTACCAAAGTTACACAAAATGAGTTTCCCCACGGTACGTCCCATAGTTTCAGCTACTGATAGTTTTTTACACAAAATGTCTATTTTTTTACATACATATTTAGTATCGTATGTATATAGACTACCATCATATGTAAAGGATGTATTTTCTTTAATTAATTGTATAAAAACTATAAAATGGGAAGAAAGTATGTATTTTGTGGTAATAGATGTTGTAAGCTTATATACAAGTATTAAACATGAGGATGGACTGTTGGCTGTTAAGCAATGTATAGGAGACACAGCTGTCGCTGGTTATGTGTTAGAATTGCTACAAATGTGTTTAAACAATAATATATTTGAGTTTAACGGAGATATCTATAGACAAAGGCAAGGTACAGCAATGGGGGCTGCCTTTGCTCCCAGTTATGCCAATATTTTTATGGGTAAATTTGAGAATAAATATATATATACCAATTCTTTCTATAAAAAATATGTCTGTGGATATTTCCGTTATATCGATGATTTGCTGTTTGTATGTAGGGGAGGAAAAGACAGTGTTCATCAGTTTTTGATGGAGATTGAGAATAATAACATGAATATAAAATTTGATGGATTACAAATGGGTAATAAGGTACAATATTTGGATATTACCTTAATAGGCCATAATAATTCATTGATAGAATATCAAATACATAGGAAGTTCCAGGGTTCGGGTTCAGTGTTGTATGGCACTAGTTACCATCCACCACATGTAATTAAATCTATTCCTTACACTGAATTCAATAGAGTAAAGCGACTATGTAATAACCCTAACATTAGGGAGAAAGAATATTTATCAAGTTATAATAAATTTAAGAATAGAGGATATCCTGATAATGAATTAAAGTATAGTCTTAAAAAAATCAAATATAATTGCAAAAATGGTAGTATGGGTAGTAATTATAATAAGAAAGAAGTAAAAGATACGGTTTATTTTGTTTCAACATACTCTGTATTGTCTGAACAAGTCAAGACACGAGTAATGTTCAGTTGGAATGTTCTTAAAAAGGAATTAGATTTTTTGAATAATAATAGGCTTAGTTTCTCTTATAATAGAGGAAGGAATGTTCAGGATTTTATAGTACATAGTCGATTTAAAACCCCAAGGATGTTAATGTATAAACAGGTGAAACAGCAAGGTACTAGTAAATGTGGAAAGTGTACCATATGTAAGTATATAGTTCCACAGTTTAAAACTTTGAATGGAATGGTTTTTGAAACTAAGGGAACTTTTAATTGTAAATCAGAACAGGTTATTTATGGTATAGAATGCCCTTGTGGCAAATTTTATATTGGAGAAACTAAAAGAACGTTGTGTTGTAGGTTAAAAGAACATGTTAGAGATATTAAAATAAGAAAGAAAGTAGTCCTTTAGCAGTACATTTCTATAAGTATCATAATAGTAAACCTGACAATTTAAAAGCAACAGTATTGGATATAGTTAATAATGAGGCATATTGTAGTGAACAGCAAGTAAAACAAATATTAAGGAGAAAGGAACTATGTCTTATATTAAAATTTAATACTTTAAGTCCAAATGGACTGAATCATGACTGTTCTTGGAAAAGTTTGGAATAAGTTTAGGAAAAATGTACATTTGTCTTTTTGTATAGAAGTTTTTTTAAACATATTTTTTACTGTGTGTAGTTTGTCTTCTTAAATTCTTAATTGGTAATTAATTGAGAGTAATTATTTGATTGTTAGTATAGGTGTGTCTTCTGAAATGTATTTAAAGTGAGTATTCAGTGTTGTGGAATTTTTACTCTGTAAAGGCAAGTTTGCCGAGGCGCTAGAGAAAATTATTGTGGAGAACAAGTTATTGTGCTTTTCACCTTCGAGTGGAATAAATTATTATTCAGAAGTGCAGTGGAGTTTTCCTTTGTGGTTATACTGACGTATTTTATCTTCCTTTGGTGGTTTTTGCAATCTTCATGGCTAGTGACTCCTTTGCTGCACTTCCAAGAATGTTTAGAGAATCTGGTATGGACAATACTCAAAAATCTATGGACAGTTTCTTGGTTTCATCTAATGGAACAGTGGGTGTCTTGAATGTTAATAATGGAATAGGGAGAGAAGATGTCTCTGTTCCTGAGAGAGCTTCAGCAATGTATAATAAATGGCAGCAAGACAGAAAGCTGTGGCAGCAAAATCCGTTTGCTAGAATTGGCAGAAAATCCGATGCTACAGTTGCTCCTGATATTCAAGAACTATTTTCTCAAATAGAGAAGTTGTTATACAAAGAGACATCTGTTTTCTTGAATCTCCAAAGCCTACAGCGGTATGAAGAGTTAGATATTACTCCTCGGGGTCTACGAACTGTTAAAAGTCCATCAACCCCGTTTGACTTAATGAATGCCGAGGATAAGCAGTTTCATGACAGATGGATACAAGCTGCACATCGGTGCAGTAGAGACTGGGTTCGTATATTGATAGAAAGAGACAATCTAAAAAAACAGAAGCTAAGAGAGGAAATCAAGAATCTGTGTGTAGAAATTTGTAATAAAATTAAAAGTGAGGATCTACAACAGTTTTTAGTGCAAACTAATCAACAATTATTGGACTATGAGTCAGATTTAATAGAACGGAAGAAAAACAAGTTACATAGAGACTTGCGTGATTACGACAACAAGAGGGCGTTCCTATTCAACATCAAAGTAAACCGGAAGCGAGTACAATTTGAACGAGCTGAGCATAATGGTGTGGTAGGAGGAAAAGGACAAGCTTCAGCTGAAAGTGGCTTGTCACATACGGAAGACGACTCAGATGCCGAATTATTTCCAGCACTCCCCAATCCAGGAAATAGCAAGGGAATGGAATGTTTTCAAAGTGAACGTTCCAGTCGCAAACGAAGTTGGAATGGACAGGGACAGCAGAGGGGAGGGTTTGGGAATCAGCGGTATCACAAAAGGGGTAAATGGTACTGAATTTAATAACAACACGGAATGACCATTAAACTGTGAGTATATAGTTAATTTGTCAGGAATTGAATTAACAGAGAATGATAGAAATGTATTAAATAAAGGGCTAAAATTCATTCCAACTGTTTTACCCAGAATTCATATGTTAAAGGCTGATGTTTACAATTTTGCTAGAAAGTTACATCTCATGGATTTCTTTAAAAATAACAAGGATGTCAATGTTGAAAGTGAAGGAAATGAATGTATAGAGTTTAACACAACTAGTACAGAAGATGAGTTTTTTCTTGTGACTCTGAATTAGACAACATAGAATGTGAAGAATTGGATACTAGCAAAGTTAAGGTAAAAGTTTTTACACCTCCATATCGTAATGACAATATCAAATATTTATATAAATCATTATTGCATAATTTAGAAGCAGATTTTTATTATTTTAAGCAGTATCAAGCACAAATTAATTATAATTTACGTAAAGAAGAATGGAATAGTTTAATAAATTTGGGACAAAATGACAACATTATATTTAAACCCTCGGATAAAGGGGGAAAATTGGTAATATTGAATGTCATCCAATACTTGGATATGTGTTATGCACATTTAAAGAAAAATGAAGTATATGAAAAAATTAAAATATCGGAATATGTGGATGCACAGAGGAAATATGAGCATATTATAGATAAAGGTTACAGACTAAGACATTTTTCTTATAAAGATGTAAAAGAAAAATTTAATATAAATAAACCAAGAATGCCATGTTTTTACTGTTTACCAAAGTTACACAAAAATGAGTTTCCCCCACCGGGACGTCCCATAGTTTCAGCTACTGATAGTTTTTTACACAAAATGTCTATTTTTTTACATACATATTTAGTATCGTATGTATATAGACTACCATCATATGTAAAGGATGTATTTTCTTTAATTAATTGTATAAAAACTATAAAATGGGAAGAAAGTATGTATTTTGTGGTAATAGATGTTGTAAGCTTATATACAAGTATTAAACATGAGGATGGACTGTTGGCTGTTAAGCAATGTATAGGAGACACAGCTGTCGCTGGTTATGTGTTAGAATTGCTACAAATGTGTTTAAACAATAATATATTTGAGTTTAACGGAGATATCTATAGACAAAGGCAAGGTACAGCAATGGGGGCTGCCTTTGCTCCCAGTTATGCCAATATTTTTATGGGTAAATTTGAGAATAAATATATATATACCAATTCTTTCTATAAAAAATATGTCTGTGGATATTTCCGTTATATCGATGATTTGCTGTTTGTATGTAGGGAGGAAAAGACAGTGTTCATCAGTTTTTGATGGAGATTGAGAATAATAACATGAATATAAAATTTGATGGATTACAAATGGGTAATAAGGTACAATATTTGGATATTACCTTAATAGGCCATAATAATTCATTGATAGAATATCAAATACATAGGAAGTTCCAGGGTTCGGGTTCAGTGTTGTATGGCACTAGTTACCATCCACCACATGTAATTAAATCTATTCCTTACACTGAATTCAATAGAGTAAAGCGACTATGTAATAACCCTAACATTAGGGAGAAAGAATATTTATCAAGTTATAATAAATTTAAGAATAGAGGATATCCTGATAATGAATTAAAGTATAGTCTTAAAAAAATCAAATATAATTGCAAAAATGGTAGTATGGGTAGTAATTATAATAAGAAAGAAGTAAAAGATACGGTTTATTTTGTTTCAACATACTCTGTATTGTCTGAACAAGTCAAGACACGAGTAATGTTCAGTTGGAATGTTCTTAAAAAGGAATTAGATTTTTTGAATAATAATAGGCTTAGTTTCTCTTATAATAGAGGAAGGAATGTTCAGGATTTTATAGTACATAGTCGATTTAAAACCCCAAGGATGTTAATGTATAAACAGGTGAAACAGCAAGGTACTAGTAAATGTGGAAAGTGTACCATATGTAAGTATATAGTTCCACAGTTTAAAACTTTGAATGGAATGGTTTTTGAAACTAAGGGAACTTTTAATTGTAAATCAGAACAGGTTATTTATGGTATAGAATGCCCTTGTGGCAAATTTTATATTGGAGAAACTAAAAGAACGTTGTGTTGTAGGTTAAAAGAACATGTTAGAGATATTAAAAATAAGAAAGAAAGTAGTCCTTTAGCAGTACATTTCTATAAGTATCATAATAGTAAACCTGACAATTTAAAAGCAACAGTATTGGATATAGTTAATAATGAGGCATATTGTAGTGAACAGCAAGTAAAACAAATATTAAGGAGAAAGGAACTATGTCTTATATTAAAATTTAATACTTTAAGTCCAAATGGACTGAATCATGACTGTTCTTGGAAAAGTTTGGAATAAGTTTAGGAAAAATGTACATTTGTCTTTTTGTATAGAAGTTTTTTTAAACATATTTTTTACTGTGTGTAGTTTGTCTTCTTAAATTCTTAATTGGTAATTAATTGAGAGTAATTATTTGATTGTTAGTATAGGTGTGTCTTCTGAAATGTATTTAAAGTGAGTATTCAGTGTTGTGGAATTTTTACTCTGTAAAGGCAAGTTTGCCGAGGCGCTAGAGAAAATTATTGTGGAGAACAAGTTATTGTGCTTTTCACCTTCGAGTGGAATAAATTATTATTCAGAAGTGCAGTGGAGTTTTCCTTTGTGGTTATACTGACGTATTTTATCTTCCTTTGGTGGTTTTTGCAAGGGGGAACTTCTAGCCTATTTGCAAGAATGTGATGTATGTTGTGGAATAGATCGCAATCTGGGACCATTTTTTGTGGTGGTTCATACTGTGAGGAAAACAAATGTAGTGGTGGACAGCTTGAGATGCAGCTAATCTCACTGCCGGGTCTTCATATTCCTCATGGCACTATTCATACAGGTTTTGTGAAGTGCAACACTGTGGAACTTGGCCTGTTTGCTCTACTGTAAAATCCAATATGGGTACTAGCCAATTTTCTGTGCATTTCTACAGTGAGTTTTTCCATGCTTATTTAGTGAGGCACATCTAAGTAGAATGTTTCTGAATTACTTTAATTAGTTGATATCTCAATAAAGTTGCTCTAGAGAAATGCATATCATACTAGTCATCCTCCTACCATGCTAATGAATGATATATAGTATAGCAGTACTGGTGTTGGTGTGTAATCCTGCCTACCAGTGTTGTTTATGCAGGACTCAGTAAAGGTATCCAGGTTATGTATTGATGTTCATCGTGTTTCACTGTTGCAGTCATTACACTTAGGTTATCCTGCTGGAAGGCTACCCACACTTGGCCATAATTCCAAAGTCTAGGTCCAGCATCGGTTGCTGTCGCCTCTTCCCTGACGTCAGTGTGCCAGGGTATAAAAGATGCAGCCGACGCCATTTTCTTCTGTCTTTCTTGCCACGTGGTGCCCAAAGCAAAAGCAGTTTGCAAGTTCCAGTCGGCAGACTCCTGAGATTTTCTAAATTGAATTTCATAACCGAAGTCTTCAATAAGGCTAAGTACCCCGTTGGGGAAACTTTTTCTTGCTCCAGACCGATGTCAGTAAAAGTTAACAATTGTATTTCTTGTGGGAAGCAAATACCTCATAAGGATTTTCACTCTTGCTGTATTCCTTGCCTAGGCCCTGACCACAACGTTGCTAGTTGTCGGTTTTGTGCTAGATTCAACCAACGCACTATTAAGTGTCAGTTTGATTTTGCTTTACATTACTTTGGCCGAAGATTTAACTACATAATGCCATCGGAACAACCGATGACCGGAATTCATAAAAAATGCAAAGACAAAGAAAAGGACAGGCATCCGAGGTCCAAAACAGATGACGAAGCCTCTTCTAGGCCAGTCACCGGTACTCAGTGAGGCGCTTTCGCAGCCCCTGACACCCGCTACCTCAGAGCTACAGGCCGCATCTGACTCCCACATGGAGACACCTAGGCCTCTGGAAACTCAAGGTATTGGGCCTGCAGAAACTATTCCCTCAGATGGGTCCAGAGCCACTGAGCAGGCATCGGCTTCTGAGGGTGTTTTCAGACCTTCACAGCTTACTATTAAGTCCACTACAGCAGCCAAGGCAAAGTCAAAAACACCATTAAAGACAAGGAAACAAATACAGCATTCTCCTGGACAGTCATCCATGCCAAAGAAACAGGTGCTTAAAATGGCCGAGGACCTAATTACTTTGATCAGGGGTTCCCATTCCCCCTCCTGATAAAAGGCCTAGGCAAGACACTGACTATGACTCCTCTGACTAGGTTTCTATTTCCTCTGATTCCCCTTCAGATCAGGGATATTCTCTTCCTCCCTATGAGGACTCTGATGCAGAAGAATCTATACCTTCAGCCTCCCCGCCTGAGGATTACTCTTTTGGGGAAACCTTGCACACCATGAGGGAGCATTTCCATTGGGAGAGCCAGGATTATTCAGAATCCAAGAAAAGGCACCGAGACTTTCTTTTATTGCCTCAGCACAGGCCCCTGGCTATCCCCCCTGTGCTTGATATTGTTGATGATGTTTTCTCTGAATCCAGTTTGTCTCCTGATTCTTTAGCCCCTGCACCAGTCGAGCCAGACAGGTACTACAGGGTCCCAGACTCTCATAAATTTCTTTATAGAAACCCTGCTGCTGACCCAGAAACAATTTCTTAGAGTCCCAAAGGGGTTAAGGCTTCCACTGCAAAAAAACCTGTCCCCTCTGATAGGGATTCCAGAGCTCTGGATAGATGGGGGAAAAAAAATTACACTTCTGCTACTTTAGCTGTAAGGGCTTTAAACTGCCAGTTTCACATGCTTAAATATCAACAATACCTAATGTCTTTGTTAAAACAGAAAATACTTACAAACTCAGAATGTCCTGACAATAAGGAAATGCAGGATTTATTGCATGTAGCTGAACAAGTGGGAAAGCATACTCTGCAATGTGGTTTTGATTCATTAGAGGCTTCTTGCAGAGCCGCAGTTACAGGCTCTGTCATTCGAAGGCATGCTTGGTTAAAAGAACAAAGTTTACCTGATCATGTTAAAGTAAAATTATTGGATGCTCCACTACAGCATGATACTTTGTTTGGTGTTAAGGCAGAAGAGGTGTTAAAGAAAATGGAGGATAAAGCAAAGTCAATGCAGACAGTAAAGGATTTCTTACAGGTTCAGCCACCTAGATTTAGCAGAAACTGGCCATCAAAAAATTGGTCCTTGGTCAGATAGGCCACAAAGAGGCAGATACAGATGCCCAAGAGGCAGATCTCAGCCCCAAGACTCATACAGACCTAAACAATGGGGTGCTTCAGCCCCCAAAGGAGGGGAAGACAAATCACAACCTTATAGGAAACAGTCCCAATGACTTCCCTCTACAAATGCCAAGCACTTACCTTTTAGCAGCACCCTTAGGGGGAAAGCTAGCACTTTTCTCACAAAATTGGCACATGATCACCCAGGACCAATGGGTACTGAATATTGTTTCTCAGGGTTACAGGTTCCACTTTCACACCCTTCCAAAATCAAAAGGTATGCCAGACCTGCCACAAAACCAATGGGCAGAGGCACAAAAACAAATTTCTGCTCTCATGGACATGAGAGCTATTCAAAGAGTACCACAGAAAGAACACGGGCAAGGATTTTACTCAAGACTTTTCCTGGTACCCAGAAAGGACAAAGCCTGGAGACCAGTACTGGACCTGTCAATCCTAAATACTTTCCTGGATATTCTGAAATTCAAAATGTTAACACTGCAGCAACTTCTACCCATGCTGGGCAAGAAGGCTTGGCTAGTTACTTTGGACCTCAAGGAGGCATACCTGCATGTCCCAGTCAGACAATCTTGCAGAAGATACCTCAGATTCATAGCTGGCTGAATGCATTACCAATTCTCTGCACTGCCCTTTGGCTTATCTACTGCGCCCAGGGTCTTCACAAAATGCCTGGCACCAGTAATTGCATTCTGCAGACAAAACGGAATTCAAATATATCCCTACTTGGACAACTGCCTTATTCAAGCAGAGAGCAAGGGCATTCTACTAAAGCATCTGGCATTTGTAAAATGATTACTAATTTGCCTAGGGTATACAGTAAACGAAAATAAGTCAAAACTAGTGCCCTCTCAAGAGATAATATTCTTGGGTGCAAGCTTAAATACAACTGCCCAGATGGCTTATCTCACTCCAGACAAGCAAAGTCAACTGACTCATTACGTTCAAATGATGGCAACAAAGACCCAGCTCCCTGCAAGAAAAATTCTGCAGGCTCTGGGCTTCATGGCATCCTGCATTCTACTAATTCCATATGCAAGACTGCCTATGAGGAAACTACAATGGTATCTAAAAAGTGTTTGGACTCAACATTGCCACAGCCTGGAAACAATAATTCTTATTCCCTGCCTACCACAGGAGTTTTGATGGTGGGCACTGGCTTGTCACCACAACAAGGGACAGCCTTTCACCTTACCCACAGCCAGGCAGACAATAACAACAGATGCATTGGATTATGCCTGGGGTACACATGGCAGGAAAATGTATTCAGGGCACGTGGCCCAAGGAACAAATGCATCTTCACATCAATCAAAAAGAGATGCTAGCTGAACAGCATGCCCTGACAGCCTTCAAGGATCTACTACATCCAGGACAACTATTACTAAAGATGGACAATACCACAGTTATGTGGTACATAAACAAGCAAGGGGGCACACATTCTTACCCCCTCTGCAGGCAAGCCATGACTTTCAGGAACACAGCACTGACCTATCAAGTACATCTGCAGGCACAATTCCTGCCAGGAAAGAAAAATACTCTGGCAGACGAACTAAGCAGAAATCTCATGGATCCTCACGAATGGAAACTAAATCCACAAGTCTTCAGCATGATAACAAGGAAATGGGGACACCCAGACATAGATCTTTTTGCCTCCCCTTACAACTGCCAACTACAGAGATTCTGCACAAGAACTTATCACTCACAAGCATGGAAAGTGGATGCTGGAAAACACTGACAGCTTATGCCTTTCCTCCACTGCCTCTTCTTCCCAAGGTGCTACTAAATGTCAGACAAGAAAAGCCAAAAATGATTCAGATTGCCCCAGACTGGCCACGCCATCACTGGTACCCAATCCTAAAGAGCTTGTCTCAAGGCCCAGCCTGGCCTTTACCTCAAATTCCTCATCTTCTGACTCAACAAAACAATCAGATTCTGCACAGTCAACTCAGAACCTTAAATCTGGCTGCATGGCAGATAATATAGCCACTCAGACCACACCTCTCTCTAAAGCTGTTATGGATGTCATTTTAGAAGCGAAGAGGCCCAGAACTAGGAAATCTTATGCAGAAAAATGGAAGAGATTCTGTGCTTGGAACCAGGCACAAGGACTCAAACCACTTGTTCCAAATATACCTCAGATTTTACAATACCTTACTGAGATACTGGACAAAGACCTATCCTTTTCATCAATTAAGATCCATGCCTCTGCCATTTCAGCTCATTACAATACGGAACCTCCTATTTTCTCTCATCCACTACTAAGACAGTACCTCAGAGGGGCAAAAAACATAAGACCCCAAAGGAGAGCACCGATACCTACATGGGACCTCAATTTTGTTTTAGAAAAGCTCACACTGCCTCCTTTTGAGCTAGCCAATACAACTGATATAAAATTCTTATCATGGAAAACTGCTCTGCTCCTAGCAATAACTTCAGCAAGAAGAGTCTCAGAGTTACAGGCATTAATGGCAGTGGAACCTTTCATCATTTTTCATCAGGACAGGGTTTCTCTAAGGACAAACCCAACATTTATGCCAAAGGTAGTATCCAGTGTGGCTCTTAACCAAACCATTCATTTGCCAACATCCCTAGAATAAAGAGGAGAGACTTCTGCATGCTTTGGGCATACACAGACAGCTACACTTCTATTTGGACAAAACAAAAGCTTTCAGAAAAACTTAGCAACTGTTTGTAGCTTATGCTGCAGGATCACAAGGAAAGCCTATCTCAAAGCAGACTATTTCAAAATGGATAGGACACTGTATTCGCTTCTGCTATTCACAACATGGCAAATCAGTGCCTAAGGGCATTAGGCCACATTCAACCAGAGCAGCAGCCACTTCAGCAGCCTTCTTCAAAGGAGTACCAACCAAAGACATTCTAGAGGCTGCAACCTGGAGTTCAGTGCACACTTTCACCAAGCACTAACACTTACCTCTCTACTCTAAATCCAGAGCAGGCTTTGCCACTGCAGTTCTGCAGGGCCTTGTAGCCTCTCCTAATCCTATTTAGGCCCAGCCATCCAACCTCAGCTTTGGGATTCAACCCAAGTGTAATGACTGCAACAGTGAAACACAATGAACATAGTACAGTTGTGTACCTACCATAAATGTAGATGTTCGAGTGTATTCACTGTTGCAGTCCAGGTTACCCACCACCACCCCCCTTTTCTTTGCTGGGACTTTTCTGTACTTCTCTATTCTATACAACCTATGTGGTGTATTTGCTTGTAGATGAAGGAAATGTTTATTTTAGTACATGCATGCTTCTTGGCATAATTTTTTAGCCTACCTATTTGGGGGCACCTGACATCTGGGGCAAGAAAAACTGAAGAAAATGGCATCGACTGCATCTTTTATACCCCTGGCACACTGACATCAGGGAAGAGGCAACATCCGTAAGGATCAATAGGTGGGTCCTAACACAGTGCAGAAAGGAAAGCTAAAATCTCTACTTTGCATAGCAATTACAAGCAAACTGATGGCCTAGGATGAACTTGCAGGGAAGCTCACTGAGAAAATTAGGTTACCAAAAACTGGAACAGTGTCACTAATGTTATGATGACCTGCTGAGGAGACATAAGGAAAAGCTAAAGGTTTGGGAGGAGGTGGTTAAGGCCAGTAATGTATAACAGTTGTTAACGTTTATATGCAGTATGTCTATTTGGTTTGCTTTTTACCTAGTCATCTTCATATTATTATGTCAATTAACTATGACAGGCCAGTGTAGCTGACAATTACTGTTTAGGCATGTGTGTTGAGATTGTTAGATGTATGCAGTTATCCCGGTGCAGTGTGAAATCTGCTTGTTTTGGGGTGAGGCCAGCATAGGTTGAACATGATAAATTCCCATGTGACATAGTACACATGAGCTACTATCAGTGCTACATGCACACTACTGTAGACATATTGGGTGAGGTCATCATGTGTTGCTCTTTGACACTATTGGTGTCTCACCTGTTAACCTGCATCATTATTTCACTGTTGTATAGAAATCCTGCTAATGAGATGGATTCTGATATTACTCTGCATGGTGACACTACTTGAATGTCTATTGTCTGTTATGTAATTAAAAGCTGTACATGTGGTCATGTGTATACTTTGTATCTTCTAATAAAGCTCCTCTCTATTATAAACCACCCCTAATACACCTGCATTTTTTTTACTTTTCCTAAGTAAAATTCTGAAATACAAGCATCAAAATAAAGGTTAACAATGGCCAGCTAACTCACTGCTGTAAAAACAAAGAAATAAAGAAATAATGAAGAAATAAATTAAGCAGAAGAGGTCTACAATAATGTGATGCAATTTATCAAATGTAAACTGCAGTAGTAAAAAAAGAAGTAAACCTCACAGTTGTTCTCATGTGATTCTCTTGTTATAGTGATCTTTCAGACAGTTACTCGGATGTTGTTTTTATATATATATATATATATATATATATATATATATATATATATATATATAATGTTCATATATATATATATATATATATATATTTTTTTTTTTTTTTTTAGATATATATAGATATATATGAATGACCACAAAATACCGGCATTCAAATACAACAACCAAGTCCAAATGTAAAAAGACACTAATGCGATTTTACATATGCTTCACTAGGCATCAGTGGGCATCAAAAAGCTTCAAAAAGCAGGTCAGAAAAGTTTAATCTTCGCCACTTAAGTTTTAGTGTTTGAAAGAACAGCATAATACATGCCGTGGTTCTTAAAAAAAATGAAACTGTAAACCGGTTTCGCTCTCTGGTGTCATCACTGCAAATTGGACATGTGCAGTAAGCAGATTTAAATAACTCAGTAATTAAAGTAACAGTAGCTCTTCTTGTGTATACCCACACCAAAAATAACACTGAAAAATAATAATGAAATAATTCATCCTAAAGCAAAAAGCACGTACTTAGCACATAAATAATTGAATAAATAACTCATAAATGTAGGTAGCAATGATAAAAAATACCATCAACCAAAAAAATGGTGATAAAAATAATAGAAATGCATAAATATACATTTGAAAAAATATATATAGAGGAACATGTACAAATAAAGCACAAAACATATATTAATATTCAAATTGTGTACCAAGGGAAATGGATCTAACCTTATAAAAATGCTACCAATATTCATTCATTCCAGGATTGGACATTGCTCCTAGATTTATAATCCATAGTTTCTCATTCCTATCCAACATTTTATGTTTGGATGGGATACACCTTCACCCACCACTCCGTCAGTTCTTACAAAAATAAAATGAGCTGAACTATGTTCCTGTTGATGTTTAAATAATGCACTTCTAGAGTGCTTACAATTAAAATCACTGAGATGTAAGGCAATCCTGTGTTTGAAAGGTTGAGAAGTTTGGCTGACCTAGAAAGTTCTACAGTGGCAAAATATATATAAAAGTGTTGGATACATTGGATATTAAAGCAAGAAGGATGCTTCATGCTCACCAAATGATTTATAAAAATCAGTGTATGTCAAGATTATATATTCCCTGTTCTGAAGGAGGTATGGGCCTCCTTGAAATTGATTACATATATAAATCTGCAATCGTTGGACTCCACACATATCTACTGACCTCACAAGATCCAAATGTGGTGAAAGTTTTGAAACATGAGGCGAATAAATTTAAGATAATTTAGCAGAAGCATATCGATGTCAAGCAGGAATGGAAATCAAACCAGAAGTGGATAAAAACCAGGCAGCAACTGAATGTGCTAAAAAAACAAAAGAAAGAATTTAAGGTAAAGGACCAGGAGAGAAGGCAAGAAATGTGGAAAAAAACATAAATATAGTTGCAAGTAGAGAAAACTTCTGGAAGAGCCTCATGTTGATCAAGAACGAACACAGGAAAAGTTAAGGAGAGGTGAATTTACATCAAGAAATGAAAGGTTAATATTGGCAGCCCAAGACAGTGGGCTACATACATGCTGGTTTGCTAAGTCCACTGAACATGTGGGAGAAACAGACATATGTAGGTTTTGTGGAACCGAATTGGAAACATCACACACCTTATTGCTGGTTGCGACTCTTTAATGGCAGAGGGACTGTATACTGAAAGGCATAATAATGTGGCAAGATTGTTACACTGGAGATTGTACAAACATGGTTTTGAAGTGGCTGAAAAACACTGGAAATATGAGCCACAGAGAATCGTAGAAAATGATGAAGTTTACATCACATGGGATCACCCATTACCAACAGTTCAAAAGATAGATGCTAGAAAACTGGATATAGTGGTCCAAGAAAAGAAGACAAAAGTAGCATTGATCATTGAAATTGCCACACCTAGTGACTACAGTGTCTTGCATAGAGAGAGACACAAAGTCATACAATACCTCAATCTGCAGGTAGAAATGAGAGCCATGTGGAAGAAAGATACCCAGACAGTTCCAACAGTAGTATGAGCAACTGGTCTTATAAAAAAGAATTTACAATCATATTTAGATATGTTACCAATTCATGTAACACCGTAAGAATTGCAGAAGGAGTCATTACTGGGCACATTGCAGGTGCTGCGAAGAGCACTTTTGGCTAACATCAAAGAGTGAAACAATACTAATTTCATGAACTTTAATCGTACTTTGACTTAGGAATGGGGTCCATTCCCACCATGGTATTAAAAACCCAAAAGACCTGGAGAAATTAAAAACAGCAAACTACCATATATGCCACCCATTCAGTAGTGCATTTAATCAAACGTCTAATTTCAAATGCTTTAGAGGTATTGATGGATGTAAAAGATTTACCCCTCAGATTTAATAAAATTATTGTAGGCATAGTGTAGAGCCTACATGGAAGGTAGCATGGCTGTGTACATGGTTCTCCCTCGGTAGCATGCCATGCGTATTAATGATGGCATGTTACTGAAGGACAGCTGTGGAACACAGTCATTGAATCAGTGTAGGGAGTGTGTTACTAATTGTGTCCACAGATGAGTAACACACCCCCTGCACTGTCAAAGTGCAGTATAGCAATGTATGCATATGTAGTAACTTTTATTTAATATTTTTTTTTATTTTTTTATTTCTATTTTTTTATGTTTGAGCGGCATGGTGCACAGCAATTGACACATGCCAAAAATAGAAACCAGTTGCATTTAATTATGAATCCAAAGGTGAAGTTTAAGCATAGCTGAGTGAGTTTGTGAGGTGTGGCACTGTGCTTAGCAGTGCTTAAACATAGCTGAGAGGTATATGTAAAAGTATGGCAGCATTCTATATATCCATGTAGCTATGTGGCTAGAGTTATGGCCTCCTGTGCAGTAGGTGTGGGGATTGAATACATGGAAGGAAAATTAAGCAATTTTTTGTAAGATAAATTATGCCAATTATTTTTAAATCATGATCTGCTGCTCCCAGCTAATCTCTGCTAAGCCTTGCTAAGCCATGACAAGCACTGCTTAAACAATCTTTTTTTAAGCACCGCTTGTCAGTGCTTGACACCACTTGGATGTGCTTATCTGGTTTGTGCACTGCTAAGCATTGCTAAACAGTGCCAGTTTAAGCACTGCACATTTGAGCTGAGCTGGTTTGTGCGGTGCTAAGCCCCACATTTTTAAATATTTCCCAATTGCTTGTAAGGGTGGAAAAAGGGGCTATATTAAACTCAATAGGTGGGAATACATCATAATATCTTGGAGTTCTGTCTGTGAAGGATACAATGGCAGGTATTGGAGAGGGTTCACACTTCTAGGCTTAGTGGTGGGGCATTGAGGAGTCCAGGGTCATGGTCGGACTCCTAGTCAAAAACCAAGAAGACCGGCTCTTGCAGGGAGGTTATCAGGGCTCAGAATACAAAGCAGAAGCCTGGGACCAGCTGGCAAGGGATCTCACCAGTGCAAAATGTATCCGCTGTACAGGTGAGCAGTGTCATCATCACCATGATGACCTGAAAGAAGGAAGGGGGCTCTCTTGGATGCTTGAGTCCAAGAATTCCAGGTGGACAATGTCCCACATGTGTGTAAGTATGTTTACTTGTGTTTCAGCAATATTTAATCTTGAATGTCTGCTAAACTGGTATGCATAATGGTGTGCTTCTCTCCCAACAGCTGCAGAGGTGAGAGCTTGCAACGTCAAGGCTACACAGGAAGCCTGGCCAGGTTGCACCGTGAGTGTAGTGAATGCAGCTGTAGTATGCTATCTATAGTCAGATAAAACAAAATAAGATTAGAGCATGAACCAGGAATATACAAAACATTTGTAGTGCAATAACTGTGGAATTAAAGCTGCATAAATCCAACTGTTATGCAAGAAAAAGTTGTAACTATTACCGTAACTGCATGAAGGTATCGGTATTAAACTGTTGTGCAGTACTTGTGGAATTAGAGCTGCTATTTCAACCCATTAACAATATATGTTGTACACCTGCATTTTATTTAGTAATGTAAAGGTTACCTAGTATCTCTGTCATGATTGCATTATATGCATGTGTGTTCAACTGTCACTTCAGTCTACTATAACACTGTAGTAGTAATAACAGCTCATATTTCTTCTAGGTGAGCTCTAGGTAAATATCAGTCAGTCAGATTACAGCAGTGACTCAGTAGCTCAGTTTGTTAAATGATGTACATTTTTACACACACAGACCAGGGTTCGAATCCAGGGTGGCCACGGTGGTGCAGCGGTTAGCATTGTCACCTCACAGCAAGAAGTTCCCTGGTTTGATCCTTGGCTGGGGTGCCTTCTGTGTGGAGTCTGCATGTCCTCCCTGTGCTCCGGTTTCCTCCCACATCCCAAAGACATGTTGTAGGTGGATTGGACACTCTAAATTGGCCCTAGGTGTGAGTGTATGTGTGTGTGTGCCTTCTGTGGAAGGTTGGTCGCCGGGCTGGCAACTCAACACCGTAAAACTCCACTGCCAATCATGAGCAGACAGGTGATCTGCTGTGGCAACCCCTAACCGGGAAAAGCCAAAAAGAAGAAGAAGACCAAGGTTCGAATCCAATGCTATATACTAATAAATATTACTGAATCAGATATGTTATGATGACAGATATTCTCTCCACAGGGACTACTGGTACATGGGTGAGGTAGCCTATATTATGTGTAAATAATTGTTTTTTCAGATTCACAGACTGTTAAAATCATTACCACTGATATGCTACTAATACATAAAATAAAGGAAATATGTGCAGCAAGAAAAACATATATTAACATAAAAGAAACAAAAAATGTACTGTTGGTATGGCTGTATGCCTGGTGTGTTGTGGAATGCTTGCTTCAGTCAGTTACCACATGTGATGCAGATGTCCCTGCAGGTACAGCTATTTGGTTCTGTCACCATGCCTGCCAGAAATATTATGATAGCAGTCACTTATTGATAACCAATATCATTCTCTCCACAAGAACTGCAGGTAAATGGGTGAGCTAGCTCATATTATTGTGTAAATAAATGTTTTTTTTCAGATGTCACAGATTGTTGAAATCATTACCACCAATGTGCTATTAATGCAGAAAATAAAGGAAATACATGAAATAATAATAAAATATAACAAAATAAAACAAATGCAAAATGTGTACTCTTGGTGTGTATGGCTGTATGCCTACTGTGACTTGGAAAAGTTGCCGCAATCAGTTACTACATGTAACGCACATGTCCCCTGCAGGCACTGCTATTGGGTTCTATCCCCATGCCTGCCAGAAATATTACTGTAGCAGTCACTTATTAATTACAGATCTCATTCGCTCCATAGGAACTGCAGGTAATTGGGTGAGCTAGCTCATTTTTTTCAGCTGTCACAGACTGTTGAAATCATTACCACCAATGTCCTATTAATGCATAAATACCTGAAATAATAGTAACATATAATAAAATAAAATAAATAAATAAAATGTGTACTGTTGGTGTGGCTGTATGCCTGCTGTCTTGGAAAGTTTACTGCTGTCAGTTAATACATATGATGCACATGTCCCCTGCAGTCACTGTTATTGTTTTTTATCCCCATGGCTGCCAAGCAATGCTTGACAGTTGTGTAATCTCTTTACTGCACACATGCATGTCTCTCAAGTGTCATGCTATTATGGAATGTAATTACTGTTGTGTAATTCTTCTGTCACAGATGTATCATCGATATGGTTATATGTTGGTAACAGTACATCAGCCCACAGTACACTATGGTGGTTATATAGGTCCACCTGATGTGCAAGTGTCCTTTGTAGTTGTGTACCCGCAGGTATTGCTGCTAGGCCCATAGTGTCCCATGCGGATAGCTTGAGAGGTATGTATGTGTTACAGCAGCTGTAGGGCACATTTACAAATAAAGAAAGGACAGACCTGTAGAGTAGATAGCATTACTGTAGTCAGTGATATAGCCCATGATGGTATTAATGGACTATATTTCTCTCTCTCCCCACCCGTTATCTTCATATATTTATTAATGCTATATATTGTTTATGGTTTACTATTAACATATGTTGTTCCATAAACATTATGTGGTGCATGTGTTTTATTAATGTTATGTATTACTATGGCTGCATATTAGGTTCATAGGTTCATAGGTTCATACTAGGCTATCTGCCCTAGGGCATTTATAAGCCTAGCCAGAATGTGTTTGGCTTTCACCACCCATTTTAAATTTATTTTGCTATGCCCTTTTTCGAGGTTAGTATACTGTGCCTCTGTCTAACAGTGACACAGAAGTGATAACCGGGGTAAACCTACGATCTCCCTTCCACTCATCAAGATTCATCTTGAAGAGAGTCAATGAGGGACTCTGCCTAACCTGGACTGGGATTTTATTCCAGAGTGAAGGGAGCCTCTGGGTTATGAATCTGTCCCTCCAGCATGTCCTATTTATTTCAGTGCTGAGGTTCAAGTCTCTTGAGCACGTAGCTCGATGGGATTTGGATTTTCTGAGATGCAGCATGTCCATTAATTCCGGGTTGGACATGGCTTTATACGTCAGGCACAGATCGCCTCTGAACAGGTGGTATGCCACTGAGTAGAGCTGGAGTTTCTTTAACCGGGCAGCATATGGCATCTGTTTGAGCCCTTTGATCCTCTTGGTGAGGTACTTTTGGGGTCTTTCCAGTTGCTGCAGGTGTCTGGTAAGGTACATCCCAAAAGGGGCATTGTACTCAATTATGGGCCTGATGAGGGATGAGTAAAGAGGCACGATGACCTCCCCTGATCTAGATGTGAATCCCTTCATGATTAGGTGGGCTATATAAAATGTTTTTCTAACCACTTTGGCCACGTGGTTGTCAAATGAGAGATTGCTATCAATTTGGGTCCCCAGGTCCCTAATTACTTTTTCTGTACTTAATGGATTACCACCTATGTGGTAATTTGTGGGCACTTTGTTTTTGCCAAAGGGGATGACTATACACTTTTTGGCATTTAGCTTGAGGCCATGGCTGTGACACCAGTTGTCTGTTTCTATGAGGCCCTTTTGGAGGATGCTTGTGTCAGCTGGAGAGTCGATTATGGCGCCCAGTTTGCAGTCATCTGTGAACTTGGTCAGCCACAGTCCTTCCGTGTTGGCCTGTACCTCTGAGAAATATATACCGAACAAGAGAGGTCCCAGGACTGAGCCTTGTGGGACACCACTTGTAGCTGGTTTGGAGACTGACATGGCTCTAGCAATTCTAACCATGTGGGTTCTGTCCTTGAGCCAGTTTGCAATTCATCTAGTGACATAGGGGTTTATATTTAAGCTGGTGAGCTTATCTATAATGCCCGAGTGGGGTATTGTATCGAAGGCTTTTGCGAGGTCCAGGTAGGCTGTGTGGACCACCTTCCCCTCGTCAATGGCCTTGGTGACTGTTTCAAAGAAATCAACCAGGTTTAAGAGGCAGGATCTGCCCTTAACAAAGCCAAACTGGGTAGGATCCAGTGTCTGTAGGTCCCCAATATCTTTATTTATGAGGTCCATGATGATCCTTTCCATAGCTTTGCAGACCAAGCTAGTCAGGCTTATGGGGTGATAGTTTCCAGGATCCGTTGAGGCACCACCTTTATGGAGAGGGACCACTGTTGCGGTACGCCACTCTTTGGGCACATATCCTGTAGTAAGGCTGAGATTGAACAGTAGTTTTATGTTTGGGTTTAGCTCTTCTTGGAGTTCATGTAGGATGCAGCCCGGGACACCGTCTGGTCCCATTGATGCTGTGTTTTTTTGCTTTGTAGAGGGCGGCTCTTACCTGAGCATCTGAGATGTCAGGGGGGCAGCAATCTGCTGGGATAGATATTTGCCCTTTTGGTGGGGAAGGGGGGGAGAAGTTTGTGCTGAACCTGTCAGCTAGAATGTTGGCAATGTCTGTGGGTTCGGTGTATTTTTTGTCATTTTGGACTAATTCTGAGGATATCTGGGAATTACCACCCAGGTTCCTAACATAACTAAAGAAAGCCTTGTGATTATCCTTAGTGTCCTGTGCAATTTTTCTCTCGAAGCTGGCCTTAGACAATTTTATGAGTGCCCGTAGTTTTTTGCTAATACTGATCAGTGATGCCTTCCCTTTTTGGGATTTTGCTCTATCATTTAGTAGCTTCCTCCTTCTATTGTATAGTTTTTTATGGCTGGGGTCCACCAGACAGGACGTCTGCCTTTGGAGGATTGGGTCTTGGTTTTATTTGGGATCGCATGATCCATGCATTCCTGACGGTGTTCATAGAATGCGTTTATAAAGGATTCTGCGGTCTGGGCCATATTTTCCACAGGCCCGGGGGCTTTGAAGGATTCCACCTTGGTTTTGAGGAGTGTAAAATTTGCTTTAGAGAAGTTTTTCACTGTGGTTTTCTGGGCAGGGGGTGGGGTCGGGATGTGAATATCCAGTGAGATTAGTTTATGGTCTGATCTTACCAGTGAGGGATACACTTCTGGTCTGGAGCATAGAGTCCCCATTGTTGTTGATCAGGTCCAGTATGTTTTCCCCTATTGTGGGAGTGGTAACAAGTTGTTCCATAGCATTTGAGTTTATAAATTCTAGGAACCTTTGGGCTAGGGTGTTGGAGCTAGAGTAATGCTCCCAGTCTATGTTTGGGTAGTTGAAGTCACCCAATATAATGGTGTTTGGAGAGACCTTCATATTTTCCAGTGTTCTCAGGAAGGCCGAGTGGGGTTCCTGGGTTTGAGAGGGTGGTCTGTAGCAGGCTATAAACTGGAAGGCAGTTTTACCCACTGTTAGTTGCACATGGATAGTCCCTGATGCTTTGTGCTTTACCACCAACCTGGAGGTGTGGGTATCTTTGATGAATATCGATACTCCCCCTCCTTTTGTGGTTTGGTCCAAGTTTTGGGGCCGAAAAGCATGGTATGAGGTATAACCTGGTAGTGCTGGGGTGCTCTCTGGAGCCCTGAACCAGGTTTCTGTTACTGCACAGATATCGATGTTCTCCATGCTAAGGAGAGTTTTGAGTGCGCGCATCTTGAGGTTTAGACTTCTGGTGTTGAGTAGCATTATCCCTTGTGATACCTATGGAGGTGGGTTTGTCTTTTGAGCCTTGCCTAAAAAAGGCACTATGGGGGTAGCAAGAGCCTTTGCCAATATCCGAAAGCCCAGGGGTGACAGGTGCTAGCCGTCCCTAGCAAAGTATCGTGGCTTGTCGAGCATATCATCCCAAGCTGACAGGTATTGGATCCCCTTTGAATGACACCAGTACTTAAGCCATTTGTTGAAATTGATCATCTTGTCTTCATATTGTGGCATCATTCTTGGTGTGGGTAAGATGCTACTCAAGGTCAGGGTCATACCGGCCTGGGCTACATGCTCAGAGAGCTCCTCTATGTCTCTTTTCATGTAGTCCAGGGAGGTACGTCTCAGGTCATTCACACCAGCATGGACAATAACTGAGTCATATTTGTACTTGCCTTGGAGTGACCTGAGTGCTTGTGTTATGTGGTGGATCCTAGCGCCCGACAGGCTGCTCACCGTGACCCTCTCCTTGTTCAGCCTGGTGAGCGGGATGTCAGTGTGCCCGACGATAGAGTCACCTATTACAAGTGTATCAGGTGTGTTGTTTAGTCTTAAGGGCTGTGACTGTTCGGCACACTGGCTTTGTGAGATATGTGTTGCACGTGTTTTGTTTTGGGGTAGTGGTTGCTTGGGTGTCTGCTTTGGAGGTCTCTGCTGCATAGGCAGATCTTTATTTACAACCTCCGAGTATGTTTTTGTGTGATTATGTGTTTGATTTGCTGTTGTGGTAGGTCTATGTGAGACTGGAATTGTAGTGAGTGTGATTTCCTTCTCCTCCTGACTGATTATGCCAGTACTGAGTTGAGAGAGCTTAGCCTCCAGTTTGGCTATATGGTTGCATCTCTCACGTGTTGGAATTTGTTGGGAGGAGGAGAGGGTTGTCTGTGTACATGAGGCAGTTGTAACATTGCCTCAAGATTCCCAGATTCACCAGCTGGACCAGAGAGGAGATTGACAACTGACCTTTGGACATGCTAGAATAATATTGGGAATTCCTTTATAATTGAAAACAAGGGCCAGTGGGGAGTGAGGGTGTAGTGCTTTTAATTTTTAGTGCTGACTTATATAATTGCTTTAGTGAGCAAGTGCCAGGTAACTTAAGTGCAATGTATTACAGGTAACTTAAATGCAAAAACGACAAACAGTAACTTTCTTTCAAGTGAAACAAGGAAATAAGTACAGTAAGCAATGCAGATATCACTAGTGATCCACAGAAGCGCTGAGAAGCAGCGTATTAGGTGGAATTAGTGTTCCAGGGAAATAACAAGCAAACAAACAACAAGCATATAAACAAAGCTAGATTCAGCAGGCCTGGATCTAGTCTATGCTACAGCAAACAAGGTGTACCAATTTCAGTAAGATACAGTTCAAATATTCAGGCACTATAAACCTTTAACCAGAAATTCCCAGCTCAGAAGGGCAGAGCCCAGCCTCTTCTCCCACAAGAGTGCAGACCACGAACCTTCTTAATGTAAAATAACTGGCCTGAAGCCCAAGTGCTTAAACTAGAACTAATACCTTTAAGAATAACAGACACTGGATCTTGTTGAATTACCTATTCTGTTGGCCTTATGCCACAACTGTTATTGGAATGCTGTTATTATACTGACCTGTTATATATTATTTTGTTTCACATAATATGCATTGAACTGTCATGGGGTTATTTGCAATGTCCTGGCATGCTATTGTTACTAACAGTGGTTTTTGTCCATAACTCACCTATATGTATTGGTTTACCTGGATAACCACAGCACATCAGGGTAGGCCAGTTCCTGGTGATCCACCTACTCTACCTCAGCTGGCCATGGCACCGGGTCCCAGCACATCTGGGACCCAAGCCAGTGCTGCCCCCTCAGCTGTCCCTGTACCACCTTTGGGTGGAACCACCTCAGGGGACGGGGCCTATCCTCCCTGAGAGTGGGTGCAAGCAAGGGGTTGTCACCCAGGATCAGCTACTGGCTGTGGTGGGCAGGATTGTTCATAGGAGCTATGAACAGTACCTGTACTGGATTGAGGGCAGACTTGACAAACTGGTGGGGCCTGGTGGTCCCAGTGCCCAGCCTTCAGCACAGCCACATTTGACGCAGTGAAGGAGAAATGCCATCTGCCCATGGGTGGGGATCTTAGTCATGCTGCTGCCATCTGTAGGCACATGTACCTCAGATTCCAAAACACCTCCCCGTCCAAGATGTTTACCCCCCCTTATGTGTCACACACTGCCCCTGTCAGCTGTCTTGTATGTCTTGTCTGTTTGCAAATGCACCCTCTCCTACCCAGCTTACTTCCTCACATGTACCTACATCCCTCCTCAACAATCCACACTCTCCTTAAATAAAAAGTGGGCACCTGTCTCACAAAAAAAAAAAAAAAAACCCATGCATAGCTCTCCATTTCACACACATGTCCACCAGACACAGCTAATTATTACATTAATTAATCCAAAACACATTAATTAATGAACACATTTATGTTGCCCTCACTCCTCTCTTTGGGGTGTGAGCCTCCAAATTACAAATGTTGTAAAACCTGCTCACCTCTTGCTGTACAAGAAATGGAGAGCTATGGTGCTTTCCTACACCCTTCCTGCACAACCCTACCTGCCTTTCCATATGTTTTTTTCCCTGCTTGCCCCAATTTCACAACTGTCCTATCACCCCCTTTTTCTTTTCTCTAATAATTTTGTGTGGGTTTACGTGGAGCTAAGCAGTGCGACACACAAACCAGAGCAAACCTGCTTAACAGTGCTTAAAAGTGCCTTAATGGTCTTATGTACAGATTGTTGCAGACCGTCCAGAGTTTTGCCCGCTATTTTTGGCCTGGGTTTCATAACATTGTGTATTTCTGGCAAAGTACTGGCAAGTCATCAAAGACTGAGGTGAGAAAATCATGACAGACATTTCAGAGTCACACTTCATACCCTTCAGAAAACACATGCTAATGCAACTCCTATTATTCTGTCAACATGTTATGTTTGTAGGAGCAATATGTAAAGATTGTCCCCAGTTCTGGGCCTTTGTCCCACTTGTATGTATGACTTTGTTCAGAATTCTTGCTCTAACAGGTTGACAGGTATGATAGCAGGTAACCGTCCCCTTTCATCAGCAACATTTTTAAACATACCTGCTAAGGCAGCAGTGGCAAAGTACATATGTGTACAACTGGGATCCTGCTGCACAACTGCCTTTTAAAGCCATGCTCATAATGATGGATGCAGACAACGTATATCACAGACTGTATACATGCACATACAGTGGATATAAAAAGTTCACACATCCCTGTTAAAATGCCAGGTTTTTGTGATATAAAAAAATGAGACCACAATAAACAATTTCAAAACTTTTCCCACGTTTAATGTGACCTATAACCTGTACAATTCAATTGAAAAACAAACAAATCTGTTAGAGAAAAATATAAAAAATAAAAGTATGTGTGCACACCCTTAAACTAATACTTTGTTGTGTGTGCACACACTTAAACTAATACTTTGTTGAAGCACCTTTTGATTTAATTACAGCATTCAGTCTTCTTGGGTAGGAGTCTATCAGCATGGCAAATCTTGACTTGGCAATAGTTGCCCACTCTTCCTTGCAAAAGTACTCTAAATCTGTCAGATTGCGAAGGCATCTTTTGTGCACAGCCCTCTTTAGGTCACCCCCCCCCACAGATTTTCTATTGGATTTAGGTGTGGGCCATTCCAAAACTTTAATTTTCTTCTGGTAAAGCCATTCTTTTGTTGATTTGTATGTATGCTTGGCATCATCATTGTGTTTAAAGGCGAAATTCATTTTCATCTTCAGCTTTCTAGCAGATGCCTGAAAGCTTTGGGTCAAAAGTGACCGGTATTTGGAGCTGTTCATAATTCCCTTCACCTTGACTGAAGCCCCAGTTCCAGCTGAAAAAAGCAACCCCAAAGCATGATACTGCCAACACCATGCTTCACCATGAGGATGGTGTTCTTTTGGTGATGCAAAGTGTTGTTTTTGCACCAAATGTACCTTTTGGAATTGTGGGCAAAAAGTTCACTCTTGGTCTCATCAGACCATAACACATTTTCCCACATGCTTTTGGGAGACTTGATTTATTGTTTTGCAAATTTTAGCTAACTGGGCCTGGATGTTTTTCTGTGTAAGAAAAGGCTTCTATCTTGCAACCCTACCGCATAGCCCAGACATATGGAGAATACAGGAGATTGTTGTCACATATAGTACACAACCAGTACTTTCCAGAAATTTCTGCAGCTCCTTCAGTGTTGCTGTAGGTCTCTTGGTAGCCTCCCTGACCAGTTTTCATCTTATCTTTTCATCAGTTTTGGATTGATGTCCAGTTCTTTGCAACGTCACTGTTGTCCCATATTTTCTCCATGTTTTGATGACTGTCTTCACTGTGTTCCATGATATATCCAATGCTGTGGAAATATTTTTGTACCCTTCTCCTGACTGATACATTTCAACAATGAGATCTCTTTGATGCTTTGTAAGCTCTCTGTGAACCATGGCTTTTGGTGTAGCAGGCAACTGAGTAAATGTCAGGAAAATCATACTAGGACAGCTGAACTTTATTTGAGGTTAATCAGGGTTTGTTTGATTGATGGCAGGTGTGTACCCAAGAAGATTGAATGGTGTAATTAAATCAAAAGGTGTTTCAACAAAGTATTAGTTTAAGTGTGTGCACATACAACAAAGTATTAGTTTGAGGTTGTGCTCACTTATGCAACCAGCATATTGTATGTTTTCTATTTTTTATATTTTTTCCCCTAATAGATTTGTTCGTTTTTCAATTGAATTGTACAGGTTATAGGTCACATTAAAGGTGGGAAAAGTTTTAAAATGATTTATTGTGGTCTCATTTTTTTATATCACAAAAACCTAGCATTTTAACAGGGGTGTGTAAACTTTTTATATCCACTGTATATCTTGCAAAATACATCTGCTGTAGCACTGACTCAATAGCTCAGTCTGGTAAATGGCTTCTGTACAATATATTTTGCCACCCAGATGCCTGGGTTTGAATATAGTGTGTTGCACTTCAATTACATTCTTGTGACTACAACAAATAATGACTGAGTTATGCAGTTTTAACCCACACAGGTTGCTGCTACTGAATTAACTGCTACCCATGTTTGCAAGTCAAAGGCCTGTAGGTAGAGACACACTGCACATATTAGTGTAGCCTAACTATATGTCACCTACTACCCTGTGATTGGCACTGTTATATAACAGATGTACATTAAACACATCCCTCGAGTGGACTGTAAAGGGTACCCCCACCCTGGCTCTGCTGTAATGACATAGCTGACACTGTTGCCTCAGTTATACATACAGTTTGCTGTCCTCCAAACTGTTCACACTCCCCCCATTTGTCCTCAGCTGTAGCAAATGCATTTGTATGTTAAGCTACCTGCTACAGACCTACCATACCTCACACCCCCAGAACAAGGGATCCAGACAAAACCATACATAGGGGGGGGTCCATCAACAGGGACATGTTCCACAGTTTTCCCGTACAAAGATAGTGAGCTGATAAGATAGCAGCTACTGCATCAGCATGCATATTCTGAAGGGTATGACATCTGACACTCACGTCTGTCCCCCCTTACTGACCTCACCCACAATGTTTAACACTGAACTGCCAGATAATCACAATGCCACGGGACAATGGCCAAACATAGAATGCAAAACTGTTAACATATCTCATAAATCTCAACAGTGGACAGTATTTGTACCTACCCTCTGTGATGATATAGTCTCCACACCTCACTAATGTCAATCTCAAAGAATAGGAAAGGGGCCAAGGCCTACATGAAGGCTGTAACTATAGCCCTGTTGAGCCATGTCACTGGATAATGAAAGTGCAACCCAGCTGTTTTGGATGCAATTAGCAAGTCTGAGCCACAGACCGGTGCACAGGCAATTACCTGTTAATGAGCATTACCTACAAAAGGCAATCAACTGTGTATGGGAAACAGGTCTGCATGTTGCCTTACCAAGACAGGCTATGATTTAGCAAGACTTTTTTTTGAAGATTTTTTCAAAAAAGGATTATGTCACTCTACCAGGTATGTAACACATGTCCCATATAACTACAGCCTGTGAGAGATGCACTTATATAGCCAAACTGGAAGCAAAGCTCTCTTCACCCAAGACTGGACTAGACAGTCAAGAGGAGAGGGTAAACATTTGCACCACACCACACTTATCACATAGTCCTTCAAAACCTGCACCACCAAAACACACACATAGAAACACAAAACATACACCTATATTCGCGGAGGCTCTCAATAAAAATCTGCCCAAGCAACAGGGACCACCAAAGTAGAAACGCAAGCAACCTCCACCCCCAACACAACCCAAATAATGTATAGCCCACAAACTCAGTGTGCGACTCAACCACAGCCCATAAGGCATAACAGCGTACCCAACACTCTAGTCATAGATGACTCTATAGTCAGGCACACTGATGTTCCACTCACCAGGCTAAACAAGGAGAAAGTTACTGTCAGCTGCCTATCAGGTGCCAGGAACCGCCACATAACTCATGCACTCAGGTCACTCCACAAGTACAGATATGACTCTGTCATTGTCCATGTTGGTGTGAATGACCTGAGACGTACCTCCCTGGACTACATGAAAAGAGACTTGAAGGAGCTGTCTGATCTTGTAGCCCAGTCACATATGACCCTGGCTCTGAGTAGCATCCTGCCATCACCCAGAATGATACCACAGTACAAGGACAAAATGATTGACTTCAACAATTGGCTAAGCTACTTGTGTCATTGGAATGGAAATACGAATAAACTGCTCTAATTAGAGTCCTTTGTTAAAAATTATAATGCATACACTAAAACTTCGGACTCACCACGAACAAAATATCTAATCAAACTCTAAATTTCAAGACCTTTTATTACAGAAACGGTAAGCGCTTTCGCGTATATAAAATACGCTTCCTCAGACCATAACTTAGAACAATGTTAACCAAGCTTATATAGTAGAACCAACCATCATTAACAATTAAATAAACAATCAAATAAACAATTGACAAATCAATTAAACAAATTAATTAAACAATTATCGAAGTTCCTTCAAGCAGCAGTGAAATATAGATTCTATTCTAAGTACATTCAAATACTAAACAGATAAACTGAATTTCAAATGACATCCTACATTAAAACAAAAATAAATATATATATACTTACTTTATAATAATTTGTGAACTGTGTGTTGTAAAAACTACTATAAATAGCATTTAAGGCAATACGCATTGAATATAATCAAATATAAATCTACACATAACTCCAGACTGAGACATACTGAATACTATCTCAGTAGATTAATATATACTAAAATAGAAAAAAATAGAAAAAATAGGAAAAACCTTCATGTGCTTATTCGATGATTATATATGTTAATGAATTAAAATATCAAATATCAAATATTTATGTATTAAAATACCTTTTATCCAAAATGCAGTATGAAATACTACATAAATTTATAAAACATAAAGATAAGAACATCATGTATAGTAAATCTATGTATTGTCCTATAGGCAATTGATAAAAATTTTTCATAAACAGCTCATCTACGAGAATTGAGATGGGACCTAAGTGAAACATAGGTGTTCAAACCAGGTGGATGGTGTCCCCTTAACTTAAAGATCCATTGGAGCTCTTTTTGTTCTAAGTGACCCATATAATCACCACCTCTTATGTTTTCTTTAACAATCTGTAAAACCCTAAACACAAAAGAATGATTAGGATAAAGCGTAACATGCCTCGCCAAGGCGTTCAGTTCATTTCTGCATTTGATGTCGTATAAGTGGTTATAAATTCTGTTTTTCAATTTCCTTTTTGTTAGACCTATATAAAAAAACAGAACATAACTCACATGTAGCCAAATAAATCAGGCCAGAAGTCTCACAAGAGGCCTGAAATCTAGGATTAAAGGAGTAATCCAACACAGGATGTAAAGAGACTTGATCTCTAGAAATATATCTGCAGTAACCACAATGATTACATGGAAAGGTGCCCAATTTTTTTCCAATAGAGACTCTAGCAGCATAACTATCTCTTGGGTTAGTACATAAAAGTCTTTTCAGGCTCTTATTATTTCTAAAAGTAAATAGGGGGACAGTACCCACTATTTTCAGTGTCTGTTCATCAGTTGTCAGAGCTCCCCAGTTATTAGTTACAATCTTCCTGATATTTAAACTGTCATTAGTATAGGTGGTAACAAATCGCACCCTCACAGATGTATTCTTTGAATATTTTGATATGAATCCATCAAAATATGGCTTATAGATAATGTCGTTGTTTAAAGCCTGTTTCTCTCCTAGAACCTGGGCTCTGATACCTTTAATCATGTTCTTATCATAGCCCCTATCTACAAATAACATCTCCATTTTGTCAGCTTCTGCTAGCAAATCCAAATCATCTCTACAGAGTTTAGATAACCTAGTGAATTGACTCTTCACAATGCCACCAAAAACATGGTGAGGGTGCATGCTGTCAAAACGTAGAATAGTGTTCTTCCAACATGTTTTTCTATGTAGAGTGGAGGTTAATCTACCTCCTCTAATAGATAAGCTGACATCTAAAAACGTCACCATATCGTAAGATGTCTCCACAGTGAATCTAAGAAAGCTAGTGGTTGTATCTAAATAGCGCATAAACAAATTGAATTCATCCAGAGTCCCATTCCATACAACTAAAATATCATCTACAAACCGCCTATATACTAGGACCTTATTGAACCATTCATGAGTAAAAAGGAATTCCCTTTCCCACTGATGCATCACCAAATTGGCATAAGTATTCGCACAGGGGGTGCCCATAGCCACACCTGATTCCTGTAGAAATAGGCACCCCCCAAAAGAAAACACATTATTGGATAACACTAAATCCAAAAGTTGACAAATAAGTATTTCCTTACTGCGATCAATGGAAGGAAACATTTGAATAAGTTCCCTTATTGCTTGTATGCCCTTATCATTCGGAATAGAAGTGAATAAACTCTGGACATCCATTGTGATCAATAGATGTTGCCCTTTAATTAAATCAATTTCCAGGGTATCTAGATATTCCAACAACTGATATGTATCTTTTAGAATACTGGGAATCTCAGTAATCAATGGTTTCAGTATGTTCTCCAAATAAATGGAAACATTTTCAGTTGCCCATTTTTCCCCGGAAACTATGGGTCGTAGTGGAGGTGGACTGATGCCTTTATGCATCTTTGGTAAGCCTTTGATGACAGGAATCTGTGGATATTCATTATGAAAAAATTCATAAAGCTCTTTAGAAATCTGATGGAACATAAGCAAATCATATAGTGAATCATTGATGTTGCTAATTATTTTCGTAAGTTTCTTATCATCTATACTAACATAGGTGGTATCATCACTCAACATGTCATGCATAAGGTTTATATAATTCTCAGTGTCAAACAATATCATACCTCCACCCTTGTCTGCAGGTCTAACGACAAGGGATGGATCATTAATAAGTTTGTCCAGAGACAACTTCTCTTCCTTAGTTAAATTAAAGTACATACATTTTCTATTACCATTTTGAAAATAGTTATAAAAATCACGCTCACACATTTTTACGAAACAGTCAACATGTCCTGGTAATGGCGGTGAAAAAGTACTTTTTCGTTTGTAGCAAGGGAACTCTGGCGGATTGTATTGCTCACTTTCAGTTCCTTTATTATTAAAATATAGTTTAAGGGCTATTGCTCACCCAAACATACGCAGGTCTGTTAACAAATCAGGTAAATTACTTCCCTGAGAGGGAATAAAAGAAAGCCCTTTGTCTAATACTGTCACATCATGAGGTGTGAGTACAAACCTGGAAAGGTTGAAAAAAAGATGATTTAAGGTCTCTGTCTCCTCCTCTGGTGCGTGGTGCCTTCTCCCGAGTACTTGCGCTTCTTCCTCCCCCAGCTCTCGGAGCGGTCGCGCGAAAAGGTTGTTTTCTTTATCGGAAGCGGTAAAAAATGCATGGTATCAGGTACCCCATGCTTACGTATCGCTCCCAGGTTCTTCTGCATTCCCAAATTGAGATTAGCTTCTTGATTAGGTAGCGGGGTTGAAGTTGTCTGGTGTCTACTGGTGTCATTCTAAGAGGATCCAGTATCTGTCTGCCTGGATGACACGATCGATAGACCACGATGCTTTGCCAGAGATGGCCTGCACCTGTCGCCCTTGGGATTCCGGATACTGGCTAAGGATCTTGCCACCCCTATAGTGCCTTTTTTAGGCAAGGTTCAAATGACAAACTCACCACTGTAACAGGTGCAAGCAAGCAAAATCTGAGCGTAATGCTACTCAGTGCTAGAAGTCTAAACCTCAAAATGCACTCACTCGAGGCACTCCTTAAAATGGAGAACATCGACATCTGTGCAGTGACGGAGACCTGGTTCAAGGCTCCAGAGAGCACCCCTGCATTACCAGGCTATAATTCTTACCACACCTTTTGGCCACCTAACCTGGACTCAAACACTAAAGTAGGAGGCGTGTCCATATTCATTAAGGATATCCACTCCTCCAGGCTAATTGCTCAGCATAATGCATCCGAGATTATCCAAGTGCAACTAACTCTGGGCAAGACTGCAATCCAAATTGTAGCTAGCTACAGATCCCCCACCATGCCCCAGGATTCCCACTCCTCATTTCTTGATACACTGGAAAATATTAGGGTACAACCTAATGCCCTAATAATGGACAATTTCAACTACCCCACCATTAACTGGGAAAACTACTCATATACCAACTCTTTTGCTCAATGTTTTCTGGAATTCATAAATTCCAATACCTTGGATCAACTTTGTCCACACCCCCACCAGGGGCACCAATATCCCAGACCTGATCATTATCAACATGGGCAACTGGTGTTCCACACCAGAGGTCAATTCCTTGTTGGTCAGATCCAACCACAAGCTAATCACCCTAGACATCCATATCCCACCCCCACCCCTCATTAGGGAAACCACCCTAAAAATTTCTTTAAAGCCAACTTCACACTTCTTAAGACAGAAGTGGCAAACTTCACTACACCCATGCAGACGATCAATAGCGGTACAACTGCTGAATCCTACATAAATGTACTTTATAAGCACTTACACGAGTGCATGGATCGTGCAGTCCCTAACAGAACCAAGATGCTTTTCTCCAAAAAAAAAGGAAGCCAATTTGGTGAACCCATGCCATAAACAAACTCTACAACAGAAGAAAGAAATTGTTACAAAAACGAGTAAAATCCCATGATTGGAGAAACTTCCGGGTCAACCTCAGTAAAAAGCTGAGATCCCTCATAAAATCCTCCAAAGCTAGTTTCAAAAACAAAATTGCCACTGATTCTATAGATAACCACAAAGCATTATATAACTATGTCAAGAATCTCAATGGCAACACTCAGATCTGCTCTCAGTTACAGCACAATGGCACTAAATATACAGAACTAACTGATGTTGCCAACATCCTGGCAGATAGGTTCAGCACTAACTTTACCCCCCCCCTCACCCCCTAAAGGGCCCATCTCTATACTGGAAGAATGCAACGTTCCTGTAATCATGGCTGCACAGATAAAAACCACACTCTCCAAAGCCAAGAGCATAGCATCCATGGGACCTGACAACATCCCAGGCTGCGTTCTATACGAACTACAGAACAAACTGGCAGCCCACCTAAGTACCATGTTCAGTCAGAGCCTCACCTCAAGCTTTGGAGCACAGCAACGGTTATCCCACTCCACAAAGGGGGAGCCACCACGGGCCCTGGGAACTACCGCCCTATTAGCCTGATGAGCCTGGTCTGCAAGACTATGGAACGTATCATCATGGAACTTATAAACAATGACATTGGTAATCTCTAAACTCTGGACCCCACCCAGTTCGGGTTTGTAAAAGGCAGATCATGTCCCCTAAACCTGATAGACATCTTTGAAGCGGTAACCAAAGCCGTAGATGAGGGTAAGGTGGTTCACACAGCCTATCTAGATCTTGCCAAGACTTTTGACACCATCCCCCACTCTGGAATTATAGATAAACTCACTAAACTAGGTATAAATCCCTATGTCACAAGATGGGTTGCCAACTGGCTCACTGACAGAACCCACACTGTGAAAGTAGCAGACTCCAAATCTGACTTCAGACCAGTAATAAGTGGAGTACCACAGGGTTAAGTCCTGGGTCCTCTCCTGTTTGGTATTTACTTCTCAGAAGTACAGGCTAGCACAGAAGGTCTTTGGCTAATGAAGTTTGCAGATGACTGCAAACTAGGAGCCATAATCAAAACTCCTAATGATGTGGACATCCTGCAAAAAGGCCTCACTGAGACAGATGCCTGGTGCCAAAGCCATGGCCTCAAGCTCAGTGCCAAAAAGTGCATTGTCATCTCTTTTAGTTAAAACTCTGTACCCATGAACTACCACATAGGCGGTAGTGTACTTATCACCAAAAGTGTGATAAGAGACTTTGGGACACAGGTGGACAATTGTCTCTCCTTTGATAATCACATTGCCACAGTAGTCAGGAAATCCTTCTACATGACACACCTTATCAGAAATGGTTTCTCATCCAGGAAAAAAAGAGGTCATTGTTCCCCTATACTCATCACTCATTAGAACCATTATAGAGTACAATGCCCGTTTTGGTATGTACCTCACAAGACATCCACAACAACTTGAAAGGCCACAGAAATACTTCACAAAGAGGATTACTGGCCTCAAATAGATGCCCTATGCAGACTGTCTAAAAAAACTCCAGCTTTACTCCATTGCATATTGCCTACTCAGAGGCGATCTCTGCCTAACACAAAGCTATGTCAAACCCAGAGTTGTTGGACATGCTCCACTTAAAGAAATCCCTCCCAGCTACACTCTCTAGGGACCTAAACCTTGTCACCACAATAAACAGAACATGCTGGAGGGCTAGAGTCCTGTCCCAGAGACTTAGCATACTCTGGAACAAACTCCCTATCTATATCAAACAAGCTCCTCATTAACACTCTTCAAGAAAAATCTTGATGATTGGATGGGAGATAGGAAATTCACCCCGGGGATCACTTCTGTGGCTCTGCTCGACAGTGGGAGAGTAAAATAATTTTCTTGGGTGGCGAAAGCCATGGTACCTTTTTGACTAGGCTTATATAGGCCCTAGGGCCAATAGCCTAGTAACTACCTATGAACCTATGAACCTATGGTGAGTAGGGATTACAACAGTAGGCCTGTAATACATGTATGGGAATGACATCTTTGTGATACTCTGTTGTCCAACAACTACAGGCAGGCCCTTCAACTGTGCATGTTTTGAATCAAATCACAGCTGTGGCCCTCTTACTACCTCTTACAATGGTCTGCCCCTGTACGAAAGCTAGTGGATTATGAGTTAGACATATTGACAGTAAATAAGGATGGACATAGCTGTAATATCACATGATGTACTGTTATTCAGCTCCTCTCGGTCTGTGAATGTCACACAGGAATAGTTCAGACATTGTAAAGGTGTCCCTGACTGTCCATAATGTACTCTGGCTTGGTCGCTGTTTTGTTGACAATCATACCTCATCACTTGAGAGCTATGGCTAACATAGCATGCAACCTCCTACAGCAGGTATTGAGCTCATAGCCATTATTAGTGGGGAGACACAGGCCCAACCTCAGTGACAGAGTGTACATATTGGCTATAAAAAAGTAGTACTATGACTGGACTAATAGATATTACTGTAGCATAGGTGTATTCTAAGAGGTCTGGCAGACAGCCAGATTCTCTATATTCTGACAAAATTAATCAATTATTGGCCAGCCATTTGCCAGACATCCACATGTGTGTGCCAAAAGGACCACATATATCAGCACAGTACACATTACACAAACATCTGTGTACTGGAGAGGTATTTTGCCTACAGGGAAGATATCGTACTGCAGGTTTACATTGCTGTCTGTCAATGTGGCACACTGGTGTTGCCAGACTGTCCCCATATAGTTGTAATAACACATATCTATTTGACAGTGGCTGTATGGCATAGTAATAGGACTTTGCCCATAGGGGACACACTACATTAGACGGCATTGATGGGTGTGGAGATATACAGCTGACTCTGTCATGGCACACAGGGATTTAACTGGTATTGGTACTATGTTGGTGATAGACACACACGTAATTTTTATTTATTTATTTATATTTGTTGACCGGGAGTGTCCGACTGGACGTAGGTCCATTTTCAGTGGAGGCCCGGGGAGAAAAGCTCCACAGTTAAAATAAACAGACAGTAGTTACATTGGATTACATAGCGATTAACAATTTACATAGCAATTACTTACAACATATTTGCAGATGAAGAACCTAGTACATCAGTAGACTACTAGAATCTTTATCTGTGAAGTACATAACAGACATTAACAAATGTTACAAGAAGAAGTTCCTGCTGTATAATAAGTACTGGCTTATGAGCATCTGAGCTTGCTATAACCAAGGTAGTTAGTGGAGTGGAAAGAAAGGCAGTGGTTGGATGGGGTGGGTGATATTAGAGTGGGAGTTACAAGGGCATAGCCAGCATGTTTTTAGGTGCGCTTTTAGTAAAGTTTTGAAGTGGGTGCATGATGGTATGGAGGTACTTGTGGGTGGGAGGGAGTTCCATAATTTGGCTTTGGTGCAAGAGAATAGTGCTTCACCAACAGAGTTATTGGCTTTAGTGATCTGCAAGTGATTTTTGTTGCTGGATCTTAGTGGTCTGGTGGTGCAATAGGGTTGGAGTAGATTCTGGAGGGATGGGACATTTAGTGGATGGTTTACTAGTTTGTGGGCGAGTGAGAGTTGATACCATTGAAGGAGGTGAGGGAGTTCAAGCCAGCCCAGTTCAGCAAGTGAGAGACAGTGGTGACTATGGTAGGATGCCCTTGTGGTGAATTTGGCGATTTTGTGGTAGCAGGTCTCTAGCTTGTTTAGATTGCATTGCCTTAGGCTGGTATATATTGGAGAGGCATAAAATAGGGTGGAGATAAGGTGGGAATTTGCTATTGAAATCTTTGCTGCTTTGGTGAGAAGTTGCTTATTTCTGTATAGTGCTCCTAGTTTTTTGTTGACTTTTTTATGGTCATGGATATGTGAATGCCAAATTTTAGTTTATTGTCAATTTCCACTCCTAGCAATTTGGTGTGTTCAGTTGGGTATACAGTGGTGTTGTCTTTTGCTGTGATGTTAAAGTGAGAGTTGTTTTGTGTTGATAGACAGTGGGGTATGATGTGGGAGGTAGCAGTGGATAGTGCAGACCATTTCAGTTGTGCAGGGTCTGTTGATAGTGGATGTCCACATATCTGGTCCTGTGATGTGTTCCCCTCTTGTTGTCTTTCAGGAAGGATGTATCGGAGGCAGCCACCATTTTCAGCCACTGAAAATAATGTTATCCTGGATGGGGTCAGACTGCATCATAACGTTCTGCTTTCCAGGGGTCATCAGCATTGTGAACAATGTGCAGCACTGTCAGCTGATCATGGCAGTCAAACATATAGGCCAACAGGACAAGACCTACGAGCAAGTCCGACACCGGGCCACAGATATGGTCAATGCTGTATGGCAAAAGGCAGCTGCTGTGGCCAGGGACCATGCTGCCACTGGTGGAGTGCATGTTGCAGAACAACCACTGTTGGCCACGCAGGAATTCCTGGCACACCGGGGAACAACCACTACCTCACAAGCATCCATCACCCCATACTTCCAGGAGGTGGTGCCACAGCATCCACATCAGAGGAGCATCCAGGTAAGCTTCCTGTATTTATCAGTGTAATACTGTATCAGTCATTGTGGCAGCCTCTGCATACCAGTACACTGGTGTCATGTGTATCCGCAGTGCCATTGTGGGGGAGGGTTGGTTTTAATGCACAGTTGTGCACACATATGCAGAATGTCAGCAATGTAAGCCATATCAAATTAATTACTTTACATGTGGATATACGTACATATTACCCTGTAACAATGCCACATTTGGTATTGCTGACAGTACCTCTCCCTCACATTTTCATAGGTCTGTCAGTTGTGGCCGGAGTCCAAGGTCCTGTACTTTATAAGTGTGATACTCTTGTTTTATGGATGATATATACCCTAAGACTGTTATGGACTGCCAGTTTGATCTAGGCACAGCTGTTATGTTTAGCCAGGGTAGACTAGGTTGTATATTCAATTGTGGATCAGTTAACTGGAGTGCATTGAATAGGTAATCACATACGTGTATTTGCAGGAACATTAACACATTTGCACTTAATTTTGTGAAAGACTATGCAGCCTGTTATACAGGAGGTAATTACTCACAGATGCCTTTTCACACACAATATGGAGATGGTACATACCTGAGGCAGTGATACAATAACTGGCATAGTATGGTCATGAAGTGTGCACTGTGTTTTAGGGTGGGTCTATTAGATACACTGACATAATGTTCATCTCACAGGTGTATCATACTGGTGACATTAACCAGATGCAGCTGCAGTACATGTTAGAAAGGGCCTGTCTTGTATGTGTATGTTGTGTGTTGTGCATGGGATCAGAAATAAGATGTGTGATGTGTAATGCAGTTGTGGCTCATCACATATATGTGTCTGTGTGGATTACCATACGTAATAGTGCAGGTAGTAATTGTCTTCCTCCTCACAGGTGAACATGGGGGCTGGAGTCTGCCCCCCTCACAACCTGATGTCAGTGCCTCATCACACTCTGATGATGATGGTGGCCAATAGTGAGGCACAGATGGGGTTGTTGGGGGCTGAGTCTGTCCCATGGGTTGACATCCCAATTCCTTCCCCATTGTCCCCGCACACAGTCACAGTCTGACATCCGTGACTGCCTTCACCACATTGGTGATACCATGGATCATTTCACTGATATAGTGGAGAGACAGTGGGCTGAGATGGTGGCAGTGTTTCATCACATGTTGTCTGTGCTGGAACATCTGGTTGGAGTAGGGCATCAGATATGTGGATGTAGGTCAGCAACACCATCTGCTGAGTATCCATGTCACCATGCACACTCACACTCCCGTAGTGGCAGTACCTCCATACCACAGAAGGGAGTGTGCTGTCCACACCATGACATGGCAGGCCATGGGCACATGGTCCTGGGTGGTCCTTTGGGGGGCATGGGCCCAGCAGACAGCAGTCACTGTCAGCTACTAGCACCACATCTGACCCTAGGCATGGTGGTGCCAGTGCCATTCCTGGCAGAGCCAGTTCCTGTGTTCGTGGCCGGAGATGGTGAACTCTCCACTCTGCCATGCATGGTCCACAGGTGTCCAACATACACATATGTAAGGCTAGCACTGGTCTTGACTGTGTACACGCACACACTCTAACATCACTGTCACATGCAGGTCACCAACAGACACACACAGCACCTTTCCATGGTTCACCTAACTGGCATCCCTTCCTGACCCACACATGCTGTCAACTGGCACAGCCTAGGTCTCTGGTACCTCCACAAGACAACCTGTGCATGTGATGATACCTGTGCCACTTCCCTGCCATTCATGCCATTGATGCAGGGGCATGCAAATGTGTGTCTGATGCACAGCGTGATGATATTACTTTATATATAGGTTTTTATAGTGCTGTAGTGTTGTGCCATGTGAGCTGTTTGGGCATGACAGGTGCTGTATGTCATGCTTACACATCAAAGTTTGTGCATGTTTGTTGCATGATGTTAGACTGCCAGTAGTGTTGTAGACTGACAGGTGACATAACTGTGTATATTTCTGTTCCAGGGGTCTGAGTGGCTGAGCTATGGAGACTTTGCAGCAATACAGCGGCACAGGATGGCATAGCAGCACAGCAGATATATGACATCAGCAAGATTCCTCTGTGTACATGCATGGTTACCTGGGTGCATGTGTGTAGAACCTTGTGTCAGGGACAATGGGGGTAGTCAGGGTAATCA
Source organism: Protopterus annectens (assembly GCF_019279795.1). Classification (NCBI taxonomy): domain Eukaryota; kingdom Metazoa; phylum Chordata; order Ceratodontiformes; family Protopteridae; genus Protopterus; species Protopterus annectens. The sequence continues at coordinate 494,070,919 of NC_056729.1, read as the reverse complement.
TGCATGCATACCCTGTGACAAGGCCTGCTACCCTTGATATGTGTCACCTAGGAGTTCTGTACATACAAATATACATGGTGGTGGATAGCATTTATGCCTAGGTAAATGTAGGCTATTGAGGCCAGCAGCTCCTCACAGGCAGTAAAATACATGACTATTGCACACCCATATGTCCATATGTGTACTGCTGCATTGGAATATATCTGCCACACAGAGTTTCCTATTGTGAAATTAGAACTCCTACCTAATAGTATACATTATAGCACTATGTATTTATTGTATGTGCCACGCAGCTTATCTGTTATTTGATTGTCAGCCAATGCTGTTAAGGTGGATGACATTGGCAGGCCATGTAAAGGAGACCAATGGGGATGTTGACAGGTTGTCACAGGGCCTTAAAATGTATAACCATTGCACAGAGATAGGCGATACAGGCATGTGCATACTGCTGCAAGGGGATATATTTATATACACACACACACACACACACACACACACACACACACACACACACACACTTGCCTGTTGTGAGATTAGAACCCCATATCTATCTAGTAGTGTACATTATAGCACTGTGTACTTATTGCATGCGCCACAGAGCTTATCTGTTTTTTGATTGTCAGCCAGTGCTGTTAAGGTGGATGACATCAGCAGGTATTGACGGGAAGGCCAGTGTTTAGGAGGACGCTAGTCACAGGGCCATAAAATGATTAATGATTGCACAAACATAGGGCAGATGGGCATGTCTGTACTGCTATAAGGGAAATATGTACACACACAAGGTGGGTGAAGTGAGATTAGAACCCCTACTTACCTACTATTACATACTATAGCTCGCAGTACTAATTGTATGCACCACCAGTTATATCTGTTGTACATGTGGCTGCAGCCACAGTACTTGTGGACCATGCAAATTGTCCTTGTATTACACAGGAAATGTAGCCTGCAGAGTGGACCTGCTTTATGCTGTCAGTGTACCTAGTGTTCTAGCAGTGGGGTACCTGTTAATATCCCTGCTATGTGTGTACAGGTACCAGTGTTGCCATGTCTGGCCGGTTGCAGTTTACTAGGTGGACAACTGGCCAGTGACAGTATGACCTGTCCAAGTCCTGAGTTGAAAACATTGCACATTACAACACCTGCTCACCATTGTCTTTCTACAGGGTGACATACCACAGACACAGGGTTCTGTGGTTGGCCAGATTCTGTCCTGATCTGGCCTTGGACTTTTACCATCAGACAACTGTTGTGTGTGTAGGTGCAGATAACCCCAGCATTCTGCATGTAAGTGTGGACATTCGTACATCCACACACGTGCAGATAACCCCAGCATTCTGCATGTAAGTGTGGACATTCATACATCCCCACACACACATATATATGTTACCTGTGTGCCACATACTGATAGATAGGATAATCATGTGGAGGGAGATAGGGTGAGACAGATACGTATACATAGCTGTCTGTATGCACAAACATCTTTTCACATATCAATTCCTTAGGCAGATGAGGCATCACACATGGACTCAAGTTAGCTAAGTGTAGAAGCATGCCCAGTGTGACTATCTGTGCTTACAAGGTAACTGCAGGCCAGACCTACCTGTACTCCAGTCTGGGATTTTGTGTGCTGCAGTCAATTGTCTGCTGTATCTGCTTCAACACTCCAGCACCTCCATGTTATTTGTTCAAGGCATTCCCTGGCTGTGTGAATGCAATATATGTCTCATACCTGTCAACTGTACAGATTGTAATAAAATGTAGAGAGGTTTGCATCATATGTATGTTACATTGTACATAGCATTGTCATTTTCTGGTACATTGTTGGCAAAGCATTATAAATTGACATTAGGAAATCCTGACAGACATTTGAGCTACTCACTCCATACATGTCAGTCAACCCATGCTAATGCACAACCTGTTATTTTCTGAACCTTCTACAGTTGTCTGGCCAGTAGTTAATCCTTATCCTTATATTTGGGCCTTTGTCCCATACTGCTCATGTCTTTGTCCATATTTCTTGCTGTAAGGGATTGTAGGTATGATGTGACTGGTGTACAGGATGTAACACCACACACAGGGTGATAGTCTACATACCTCTCACTCTACATGCTTTTGCAAGATGTCTAGCATTCCAACCCATATGCCTCCTCTGTTCCTCCTACAGTTGTGTTTTTCTGGTAATATACTACTAAATGGAGCCCACTGAATTGTTGTAAGTACTGACACAGTTATGTGGTGGCCTTTACGTCCTGCTGCTAATCTGATCTGTAGCAACCTGGTGTTATACTAGCCACCTACTAGGTGACCCCGAGCATGTATAATGTCTGTATGTTTGGCCTTCTGTCCCCCATTGTCTCTGGTTTTGTCCAGCTTTCTTGCCCTAACAGATTGTGGTATATTGACTGTCTGTGGGACTTCTAACTCACATGCAAAAGTTGTAGGTGCAGCCAGCTTCAAACCATCAGCACCAACAACCATGCTAATATACTTATCCCAGTGAGCCACACCAGCTACTGGAAAGTGAGGTTTAAGTCCTTACACTATCAACAACAGACAGATATACACTGAGACCCCTGCGTTTTGTGGAAAATAGAACATGTGGCCAGGTTCTTTGTGACAGCTTTGGGATTGTGTGGTCTGCTGATATATCCTTGCAAGCATACTGTTACTGCAGTTGTATGGGAACACTGATGTGTTGGGGGTAGGGGACTCTGGCATTGACAGTTGTGCATCTGACCTATGACCCCACTATTTGGCATTTCCCTTGCATACTGCAGTGGGTTTTCATCCATGTGGCCTAAAGCATATTATGGGGCACTCAATATTGGACAGAGTACCTGTTGTCCCATGTAGCTGCCACTTCTCTGCAAGTAGCCCAGCAGCCCACCCTATTCCCTTGCATACTTGCAGCAGGTCCATACATATGCTGCCATAGTCTAGTACCCCATACATTTGTTGTAAAGGTGACTTACCTTGTGAGTGCAGTGGTTGAGAGACCTGTATTTCAGGGCTGAATCAGTCTGATGCACGCAATACAGAGCCAATACATGGTAAGGTACAGGTTGTGTGGTGTGGCTGGCATCCTTTTTACTATGTATGCAAATCAGAGTAAGGTGTCAGTCTCTAGGATCCCTAGGTTGTCATGCATATGCTGTGTGTTGCCTCTTTGTCGAGGCCAGGACATACTGGGAATGCCTACATCTGCCTACAGGGACAGCGTCAGGGTGTTCCTCCTCAGAATCCCCCTGTGGGTGTGGCTGTGGTGACCTAGGCCTAATGGGGGGCTGTGTATCCTTTCCCTTGCTGATCCTGCTGCAGCTGTGTCCACAGGATCATATTGTGCAGCATGGGGCATACTGTGAACATCTGTGCACATGTGGCTGGAGAGTACTGCAGGGCTCCACCAGATATATTGAGGCATTGGAACCATGACTTGAGCAGCCCAAACACATGCTCTCTGATGTTTGTGTGTGTGTGTGCATTTCTGATGGGTGTCATCATCCACGATTGCAGTGGATAGCCAGCATCCCCCAGTAGATGGCCATATGGGATGTCCCCTCTAGCAAACATCTGGTACACCTGTGATGCATGCCAGATATGGGAGTTGTGATAACTGGCATGGCTGCCAGCATGCACATTCATGATAATGCCATGGGCATTGCACATGACCTGGCAGTTGATGAAGTGATACCCCTTGCGGTTGACATAGACTCTACCCACCTCACCACGTGGTGCTTTGATGTGTACATGAGTGCAGTCTATGGCACCCAGTACTGCAGGGTAGTGTGCTACCTCAGGAGTGCAGGATAAATAAATGTGCTAACTGGCATTTGGTAGCATGGCATCCAGGAAATGGTGAAGTACCCTGGATGCTGATGCCTGTGAGTACCTGTAGCTAGTGTCTTAAAGGCTACACATACCTTTGTTTCCACTGGGATGGGTTCCCCTCTGTTGGCTTTGCATCTGAGTTGAGGGTGGCAGAGCTCATTGAGTTCTTGTAGTATGTCCCTGTCCACCCTGTAGCGCTCTATAATCTCTAGCTCATGTAGCTCCTGGAAGGTTACCCTAGGCCTGAACACTCTTTTCCTTCTCAGTCTAGGCCTATTGTCAGCAGCAGCATCAGCATTGACCTCAGCATCCAGCACATACAGATGTAGTAAAGCTGCAGCAGCTCCTAGCATTCTCTCAGTTAAAATTCTCAAGTTTGTCTTGTAATGGTGCAGAATATGAGGGAAAAATCAGATTGTAGGGTGTATGCAGACTTTATAGTGCTCTGCTGCAGATGCAGCCTGTGTGATTGGCTTACTATGATGCATTCCACCTGCCAAGTACATCATTGAGGGGTTTGAATGGCCCAGTGTGTGGGACAGGGGTCATCAGTAATGTATACATGATTGGCTTTTCCAGGCAATTTTCTATCTTTTTTTTAACAGCCTTCCCTGCTAAGCACTGTGCATGGCATGCAAGCCCACGCTGCGATATAAACAATGCTCGGCAGTCAGTAGACACACCCTCATGAACAGGCATGCTCAGCACAGCTCAAACCAGCTAAAACATGCACCCTGAAGCTAAACAAAGCTTAGCAGCACTGGACACATCCCCCTTGCTTAGCTGAGAGACGCACCACACAAACGGGTGCCACTGAGCTCCAGTGTGCTTAAACAGATAGTGACACACCCCCTTCTGATGTCAGCTAGCTCTCCTGTGGACACCAACATGGTTCTGGGGCTACACAGATTTTATCTGTGGACAGTGACAGCCATTTTTGCTATTCAGTAACCCTAGCCCATTTGCATACAGATCTGTGCACACAACCTGGATACTACACTATTCCAGGGCCTGCCTCCTTAGCAACCATAGAAATCTACCATTGTACATACTCCATGCAAGGCCCTATAATGCATTATTCTCACATATTTAGTATTTTCCATTTTTACACTTTTCAGTATTTTTTTTTTTGCATAACAGCATGTTTGCACAGTGCTGCAATCCACACAAAATGTAATATAGATATTAAAATATATATTTAGATTATATTAGTTTTCATTACTGTTTGAACACACGGTTCATAGTTTTGCACATATCTGTGCCTGCTATGCTATTTCTGACCTTCTAACTGGGCTTTTACAGCCCCTGTTCACTTTTTAATTTCTTGTATGTGGAAATTTTCCATGTACACTTCGGGCACCACTATCGGGTGTGCAGGACTACCTATCTGCTTGCTGGATCACTCAAGCACCCTCATTTCCATGCAATTCACCTGCCTCTGAGGTGATTTGCATGACACAGACACTTCCTGTTGGTATGCTTGTGCATGCCCCTCAGCTCTGTTTACTGGATTGCACAGCTGCTTACTTCTATGTAAGCTCCATGCCACTATGCCTACATGGAAAATGAATCCATGTAGGCTTTATTGAATTCCCCCCTAAGTTTTAGAAACAACTTTGCAGTACACACAGTCACCACAAAAAGTACTGCCATGTAACCAGTAAGTCCCTGTATCTTTAGCATTATTCTTACATTTTTTAAACTAAGAAAAATGTTCCCCAATAGTCTCACCTCTCAATGACTATCCAAAATCTGTTCAAAAAATTGGTCCAGTTTTAATATATGCCAGTTTTTATTGATAACCTGTCAAATTCTAAAGGTATTGGTACCATAGGTCATCACTAATGTGGGACCTAGGAACAGATGCAGTATTAATAATGACTTGTAAATTGGTAGAGAACAATAATGATTCTCTAGGTGTATTAAATGCCTCAATTCTGGCCTGCTGTGTGTGCGTGCGTGTGCATGCGTGTGCGTGTGTGTTTGTGTATGTGTGCGTGTGCGTGTGCATGTGTGTGCGCGTGTGTGCATGTGTGTGCGTGTGCGTGTGTGTGTGCGTGTGTGTGTGTGTGTGTGTGTGTGTGTGTGTGTGTGTGTGCGTGTGTGCGTGTGTGTGTGTGTGTGTGTGTGTGTGTGTGCGTGCGTGTGAGTGTGCATGTGTGTGTGTGTGTGTGTGTGTTTGTTGTGTGTGTGTATATATATGTGTATATATATATATATATATATATATATATATATATATATATATATATATATATATATGCAAATACCTGTTGGTAAATATACCCCTTTGCGGAAATTTATCTCTTGTATATTTTGTAACATTAATACATGCCTTACAATAGACACATTTATTTTTTATGGTTCTGAAAGATTAATCCATTTTTGCAATACATAATTCATTTTCAAGCGGTAATTTTCTTGCACATTGTTACTTTTCCACAAAGCTGATAGAAGCTGTAAACATTACTTTTTTAACAGTATTGCATATGAGACAATTCTCCGCTAAGTCGACACAAAGTGGAAGCATTATATTCCTCTGCTTTTGCTTGAATGCTGGAATAAATAAATAATGACTACATGTGAGAAAAAGTGAATAAACAGGTGTTTGTTTTTATGAAAAGGAGATTGCTTCAGTTGTCAGACTGTGCATGAATGTGCATTTGTGCATGTAGTTACCTTATAAATTAATACATTTTATAATGTATTTGTGAATGAAAGGAAGAAAGTGTGTGTATGTAAGGGATGACGAAGAAAACTGAAGTTCAGTTCAGTGAAGTCACAGACACTTCAGCAGTGTTGAAGGTCATGTAGTGGGGGTCAGCTGAACATAGTCACTGCATCTTCATGAAACATTAGTGGATGTGTGCCAACATTTTTTATTCTGTGTTGGGGAGCTAAATACAAAGGAGACAACAGTGTTGGCACTTTTCATAACAAAGTGAATTAAGTAACCTACATAAAAATTGCAGTTTTCCAAGTGTATTACATGAAATTACAGAGATTCAGGTGAGTACAACTTCAGAGGAAAATACAATTAGCATCATAGCTGGATTTACTATTTGTGGATATAACTTCCTTCACAGTTAAATTTAACAACAACAATGTAAACATTACTTTCAATGCTGTATTTAATTTCAGAGTAATGGTATCACAGTAACCTTGGTCATCAGAAAAATCTGATTCCTTGGTGAGTGTGAAGATGTAATAATAATAATCCTATTTGCTAACCAGGTAGGCCAACTGGACATACAGTCCCTCTTCAGGGGTGACCCAGGAACAAAGTCTGGTTAAGCAACTTGCCCAAGGTCACACATTAGGTAGACAAGGGCTGAGGGAATCATATCCTGTACCACAAGAATTACATCTCACAACCTTAACCACCACGCCAACTGCCTGTACAAGTCATAAAGATCATGTGAGCTTATGACAGACAACTTCATTAACAAGAAGAAAACATTTAAGTTATTGATATGAACTGTGTGAAAGAAAGAAAGGTAAAATATTTCATTCCTTTGCTTGGAAAAAAATTTATGCTAACACTTACTGTAGTGACCCAGATCCGGTCTGTAATTTGATGTTCCACTAGAGCTTGAGGATTGCCAGCAGGAGTGTTTTTCTTTTTCATTGCTCAGCCACGTTTCATACTGGCTGCTGCAGGTATCTTTGAAGTGAGTGTTCTTGCTGATATTTGCAGGCTGTAAGAGTCTGGTGCAGTCCAGAAGGATGATACCAACAATTGTTTTGCTGTTCCTTAAAGACTGCAGTACAGGATGAAAGAGATGACAACGAAAATAATCCAAAATGAGAATTCTTTTACCAAATGCTAGTGTTGCTCAAACCTTCTCAGTCCACTACAACATCAAATCTTCAGACATCCAACCATTAACTGTGAATAATGAAATTAAAATTGGGCTGTTGAACATTAACAGCTTAAATAACAAATGTCCCCAGTTTGAATCTTGGATTATTATTGCAGCTTCAGTTTTTTAGCAATCAGAGTCTTGGCTAAGAGAGTACAAATGTCTGTCCTCATTTTTGTTTAACAACGGTACACTCTTTTATGGCAATTAGCCTGGTAGAGTATTTCTTCTAGTTAAAAGAAAAATAAATTGCAATCAAAGCTTATCTATAAAACTAATCTTAGCAGTAAAGATGCCCTTAATGGGATATTTGTTCAGCTTAGTATTAGATGGCAAAGCAAGTTTTCCAAGTGGTCTGTAGTCTTCAACCCTCTTCAACGAGTTTTCCCTGATGATGAATGAGGTGCTATAGGCCTTAAATAATACATAAGACATGATTGTGTATTCAGTAACTTTATAGACTAGATGAGCTCATCAAAACATGTGCTAATCATCTGTTCTCCTTTTATAATCTCATATAGCTTTTAAAGAACCTACCAGGCCCACCCCCCACTGCTGGTGCTAGCACCTTCTCATATTTTGTTTTCACAAACATCCCATGCAGGTGCAGGAGCACACCTGTACAAATTCATGCACTCACTCATCATTGTCTAGTTACCCCTTGAGTCCTTTAAAGTATCTAAATCACTGCCAGCCTACATCTACTATCAAATTAATCTGGAAAAGTATGGAAACCACCCTTCTGGTAGAACTGGAAATTTGTGGATGGACTAACATTTACAGTGCATGTGATCCAACTACAGGACTGGAATATTTCCTAATAGTCTTATTTTGTCAGTATTTTTCTGTTAAAACCAAGATGTCTCAAAAATAGAAAATGTTCCTGGACTACTCAGCTAGGTGTTGATATTAAGAGTAGTCCAGGAACATTTTGTCATGGTGTCTGAGCCGTGTGGACAAAACACAATCATTGCTCTTAAAAGGTACCGTAAAATATGGACTAACACTGACAAATTCAACTTTGTGAGAGGACAAAAAAGCTCTCCTAGTTAAACAACCAAGGCTTTTTTAATCTTTCAAAAGTATCACTGTTTATCCAAGAGTTGCTGTCTCACCTCCCAAAACTTTGACAGACTTTTTAAAGATCACATATCATATCCAGAAGCACATCCGCATACATTAAGTCCCTCTTGGGCTAGGTTCTTATTACCATATTCTTTGAACTCTGTGTTTCCTTTTCTCTTAAGGAAAATACCTGCCAATGCAGTTTTTCATGTCTGACAAAATAACAAACGCTAATGTCATGAGAGCTTACAATTTCATGTTCTTCCTATTTTTCTAAAAATGACATATTCTTCTAGTGTTACACCCCAACTCATATCTTCAACCTATTATTCACCATCATTATCCTACTTCCTGCTTTGAACCTTGAACTTTGAAGCTTGCTACAATTTTGCCCATTCTAAAATTCCTTTTCACTCTCGTTCTTGGGACTTTCATCTGAACATGACCGTCTCACTTCTTCCTATGGTTTTGCAAAGAATTGTTTCTTCTCAATTACTAGTTCACACTAATAAATATAGACCACTGATTGCTATTTAGCATGGTTTTAGAACAAACTTTAGCATAATAACTGCAATCTAAAATTCCACAAATTTCATCATTAGTGACAGGCACCAATGTCTTCAATCTTGGGTTGCTTTTGAAACATTACTACATCATTTGACTCCATCAGTCGTACTCCTCTCATTGAAAAAGTTGGATTTGGGCAACTTACTGTAAACATTTTTTTCAGATACTTCAAGACAGGCCATTCAGTATTCTCAGCAACCATATCAAACTGGAACACGGCTTCACTGAGAGAGAGGACAAGCAGGGGTCTCTCTTAAGACTCATTCCTTTGTTCTCTTTGTCTGTAAACTTCATGTTGCCTTCCCTATTCTAAAACTGGCCTGTGCCTTTTCAAGTCAAGAACATTGCAGAGAGAGCTCCAAATAGCTGTCCACCCTGGGCCAATGACATTCAGGAAATAAGATCTTTGTTAATCCCAAGAAGTCAGTCATAATGACATTTGGTGCCACTTAAAGGCTAAACCATATTAGTCCCTTAAAATCTCAGATTTATACAGTAACCCAATCTGAAATAACTCCCAGCAAAGCTTTTGTAGGGTAAGGCTGAATAAGAACCTATCTTTTAAACACTACATGTAAGCTATTGTGTTCTAGACTGTTGCTCTATTGACTTCACCAGCGTATATATAAAGGTATAAAGATCCTTGGTGTTAACCTGCTAATAATACCCAGATTAGAATATGACTTACTAATGGTGGCTGTACATTCCTGTCAGAACACCTGCTTACTTCAAAAGGCTGCTTATAAGATCTGTTGGTCTATTCAGCGTGTGGATAACAAAGAGCACCACTTTATGCTACCTATAAAAATGAACTGGCTTCCAGATGTTCTTTGTATTTCTTGCAGTCATCACCTGTGGGTTATCCCTGCTGTGGTGCATATATAAAGGTATAAAGACCCTTGGTTTTAACCTGCTAATACCCAAATTAGAATATGACTTACTAATGGTGGCTGTACATTCCTGTCAGAACACCTGCTTACTTCAAAAGGCTGCCTACAAGATTTATTGGTCTATTCAGCTTGTGGATAATAGAGAGTACCACTTTATGCTACCTATAAAAATTAACTGGCTTCCAGATGTTCTTCATGTTTCACTATTGCAGTAATCACCTGTGGATTATCCCTGCTGTGGTAGCCCTCCACCAGCCCGAATACCAGAGTCAATGTTTTTCTGCGTTGGCTGCTGTTGCTTGCTGGCTGACATCAGGACGTTGGTGCTACAAAGGAAGGCAGCCAATGCCATTACATCAGTCTTTCTTGCCGTGGAGCCCATAACAGTAGCAGTTCACAAGTGTGCTGGTCGGTTGCTACCAGGGTTCGAATTACAGCTGAAAATGTCTAAAGCTAAGTACCCCTTTAGGGATCCTTTTTTCTTGCACTAACTGATGTCCAAAAAAGTTAACAAATGTCTCACCAGTGGAAAGCAAATACCACACTGAGATTTCCATTCATACTGCATCACTTGCTTAGGACCAGACCACGAAGTCCCCCATTGATGGTTCTGTGCCCTCTTTATTGCGAGAACCATTCATTGTAGAGCTCTTTTTGTAGCCAGGTATTTTTGTCTTCCATCTTTGCTTTCTGAAATGGCATCCATCAGCCAACAATCCATAGACTTTCCAAAAAAGCATAAGGCTAAAGATAGAGACAGACCACACAAGGCTAAGCATTCTGATGACTCTACCGCTAAATAGGTTGTCAGTTCTCTGGAATTCAGTGAGGTGCCTTTGCAGCCCCTGATGCTCGATTTGATACCTTTGGAGGCCTCTACTGAGGCCCTTTCAGAGTCCAATGTGGAGCAGAAATCTTCTTTGTTTTCTGAGCCTTTGGTTGTCTCTGCCTTGGTTGGGTCTGGAGTCATGATGCAGGCAGCACCTTCCGAGGAGGTTTTTTTGCATTACCGAATCTAGACAAAAAATGACGTCTTCTCCGACTACCATTTCTCTCAGACCGATGGGTACTCTTAGGCCTAGAGGCAAGGCCACCACCCCAAGCCCAAATGCTTAAAATGGCAGAGGATCTTCTCACCCGTATCAGGGGTAGTCAGGCTGCACCTTCTAAAAGGAAAATAGTCCCTTCCCCCTGAAATACTTATAGAACAGGATTCTGAGGAGACTGATTATTCAGATTTTGAAGAGGAACAACAACCTCTTATTTCTTATGAGGATTCAGATGCAGAGGAATCCATTCCTTCTGCCTCCCCATCAGATCTTTCCTTTGGGGAAACCCTTCACACCCTCAGGGAATATTTCCATTGGGAATCCCAGGATTTCCCTCAGTCTAAGAAAAGACTAAGAGAGTTTCTAGACCTGCCCCAGCACAGACCCTTGGCCACCCCCCCATCTTAGAGGTGGTTGATGATGTATTCCAGGAATCCAGCTTAACTCCTGATGCCCTCCCACCTGCTCCCAGAAAACCTGACAGGTATTACAAAATACTGGATTCTCAAAAATACCTGTACAGAAATCCTGATGCAGACCAGGAGGTCATTACACAGGGACCCAGAGGAGCTAAGGCTAGTTCTGCAAAGAATCCTATTCCTTCTGACAAGGATTCCAGAGCTCTGGACAGATGGGGTAAAAAAGTATATACCTCTGCAACCTTAGCTATCAGAGCACTCAACTGTCAGTTCCACATGTTAAAATATCAACAACACACTTTGGAACTATTAAAACAAAAGATTTCAACCTTTCTTGAATGTGCCAATTCGAAAGTGCTAGCAGATTTACTGCACTCTACTTGTCAAGTGGCAAAACACTCATTACACCGTGGATATGAAGCCCTAGAAGTCTCTAGCAGGGCAGCAGTGTCAGGATCTGTCATTAGGAGACATGCATGGTTGAAGGAACAACCTCTCCCTGATTATGTCAAATCTAAATTATTTTATGCTTCCTTGGATAAGGACAGCATGTTTGGAGTAAAAGCAGAAGAGGTGCTTAAAAAGATGGAAGACAAAGCAAAATATATGCAAACAGTAAAAGATTTCCTTCAGGTACAACCTCCTAGGCTCAGCAGGAATTTTCCCTCAAAACACTGGTCCTTTCCTGCACCTAGCAGACAGGGGCAAGGTAAGCCCCACAGGGACAGACCACCCAGACTCCTATCCCAGGGACAGCAGAGAATAAAACAGTGGACCACTTCCACTCCAAAGGCAGGGAGTTCTAAGCCATCCCTGTATGGCAAAAACTCTCATTGACTCCCTCTTCCCCCTGCCCTCTTTTCACTCACCAAAAACTAGGAGGAAGGCTCTCCCTCTGCAAAGAGAATTGGCTTTCTGTAACAACGGACCAATGGGTCTTAAAGATTATTTCTCAGGGATACAAATTCTCCTTCAATGAACTCCCAGTTCCAAGAAGGTACCCAGACTTACCTCCAAATCAGTGGACAGAGGCATTGAAATAGGTCAAAACTCTCATATCCGGGTCTATATTAGATCACCGAATGCTTAAAAAAGCGAATGGTGATTAATTGAACCTATGTAAGCGAAAGCTTACAATGTTCCCCACACCCCCCTACTTAAATATACCAACTCTGAGACCACACTACAGTGCCAAAAATGGCAAAGTAACGAAGCGGCCAAGCAAATTCATTCTCAGGGAAAGAATTCGCTTAAAAGCCACTTCGATATTTTGCCTTTTCAGTCTTTTAAGTTCGACCAAGAAGCATTCGAAAGAATGTGTCTTCAGTCTTATAATTATTCCAGACTATTCCTTGTTCCCAGAAAAGAGGGCACTTGGTGCCCCATCCTGGATCTATCCATTCTGAACACCTTTCTGGTGGTCCCCAAATTCAAAATGCTAACTTTGCAGCAGCTGCTGCCTATGCTGACAAAAAATGCCTGGTCAGTTACTCTACTAAAAGATGCCTACCTCCACATCCCCATGAGGGAACCCTGCAGGAAATTCCTTTGCTTCTGAGCAGGCTCACAACACTTTCAGTTCTCTGCACTATCCTTTGGCTTATTACTGCTCCCAGGGTATTCATCAAATGCATAGCCCCAGCCATAACCTTTAGCAGACATAAAAGTATACAAATTTAGCCTTATCTGGATGACTGCCTCATTCAGGCAGATTGCAAAAAAAAGCTCCTCAAGGACCTCCTCTTTGTCAAAACCCTCAGAACCTCCTTAGGGTACACTATCAATGACAAGAAATCAAGGCAAACACCCTCCAGGAAGATCATTTTCTTGGGGGCACTGCTGGACACAGCATCCCAAATGGCCTTCCTATCCCCAGAAAAACAGAGCTTTCTGCCTCTCTATTTTACCCAGCTGGCTTCCAGACGTCACCTCACTGCGAGGAATTCCTGCAGGTCTTGGGGTGCATGGCATCTTGCATCCTTCTAATTCCTCTGGCCAGGCTTCACACGAGAAAACTTCAGTGGTACCTAAAGAACCTTTGGTGTCAGCACTCTCAACCCCTACAGACCTCCCTACCTCTGATCCCCTGTATAAGGGCAGAGCTTCTCTGGTGGGCAGGGGCCTGTACCCAGAACAAGGGTCTTCCCTTCACCCTCTGGCCAACCGGGCAGACCATTACCACCGACGCCACAGACATAGCTTGGGGCGCTCACCTAGAAGGCAGGTGCACCCAAGGTTTTTGGGATGCCCAGCACCTTCCCTTACACATCAACCAGAAGGAAATGATGGCAGTACAAAAGGCGCTGACATCCTTCAAAACCCATTTCAAGTTAGGGGTTCTCCTTATCAATACAGAAAACACCACAGTAATGTGCTACATCAAAAAACAGGGAGGGACCCAATCTTACCCTCTGCGCAGGCTAGCTATGAACCCCTGACTGGCAGCCTCTTCCATGGGACTACACCTGATAGCTCAATACCTACCAGGGATAAACAACACCCTGGCAGACCACTTAAGGAGAAATTTACTGAATCCCCACGAATGGCAGCTCCACTGAAACATTTTTTTTACAAATCACTCATGTGTGGGAGACTCTGGAGGTGCATCTCTTTGTTTCGCATCCCAACCATCAGCTGAAAAAATTATATACCAGGGGGTATCACCACCTAGCATGGAAGGTGAATGCCTTGACCTTCCCCTAGAACACCCTCTCTGTGTACGCATTCCCTCCTCTGCCTCTTATCCTCAAGGTGCTGATCAAAATAAGGGAGGAGAGACCAAAGGCCATCCTCATTGTGCCAGATTGGCCCAAACAGCATTGGTACCTCTTACTTCACACCCTGACCTTACAGCCTCCCAAGCAGCTTACCTTGATCTCAGACCGCTTAACTGGGGGGGGGGGATGCTGCACCCAGACTTGCAGACTCTCAAACTATCAGCATGCTAATACTTTAAAGGCAAACAAGGGGCCCCTGTTAAGCAAACAGGTCCTAGACATTATCACAGAGGCTAGAAGGCCCAGCACCAGAACATCTTATGCAGGAAAATGGAAAAGATTCTGCTTCTGGAGGCAGTCCAGAGGGGGAAATACCTCACAACTTTCCATCCCTCTTATCCTGGACTACCTAGTGGAGCTACTTAATAGTGGCCTCTCCTTCTCCTCTATTAAAATCCACGCCTCAGCCATTTCAGCTAATTTTGATACAGAGCAGCCCCTGTTTTCCCATCCTTTGATTAAACAATTTCTCAGAGGGGCTTCTAATATCAGATCTCCCAGAAGGCCACCCACTCCAGCCTGAGACCTGAATTATGTTTTGGAAAAACTAACTTTACCACCCTTCGAACCTGCTGCTTCAGCAGAACTAAGATACCTCTCCTGAAAGACTGTTTTTCTCCTGGCTATCACCTCAGCCAGGAGGGTTTCCGAACTTCAGGCACTGATGGCCATTGAGCCCTTCATCATCTTCCATGCAGACAGGGTCTTCCTGAGGACTAATTCCTTCTTTATGCCCAAGGTGGTATCTAATGTAGCTCTCAACCAGGCCATACATCTACCCACCTACTTTACTAACGCTCAAAACAAGGGGGAAAGAATTCTGCACTCACTAGACATGCACAGACAGCTCAGATACTATCTGGACCATACTAAACCCTTCAGAAAAATGGACCAACTTCTTGTCAGCTTTGCCCAAAGAGCAGAGGGGAAGCCCATTACCAAGCAAACCATTTCCAAATGGATATCACACTGTATCCATTCCTGCTACAGTTTGCATGGGAATCCCCCCCCCCAAGTTTTTTCGAACCCATTCCACTAGGGCAGCCTCCACTTCCACAGCATTCCTAAGAGGAGTTCCCACTAGGAACATCCTGGAAGCTGCCACCTGGACTTCTATCCATATCTTTACCAAGGATTACCACCTATCTCTATTTTCTAAGGGAAGGGCAGGGTTTGCCTCTGCAGTTCTGCAGGGCATGCTGACCCATTCCTAGGCCTCTTACTAATCCTACCACCCCTCTCCTCAGCTTTGGGAATCCTCCCACAGGTGATGACTGCAATAGTGAAACATGAAGAATATAGTACAGTTGTGTACACTTACCATAAATGTAGATGTTCGAGTGTATTCACTGTTGCAGTCCTGGTTTCCCACCCTCCTTCCCCCTTATATCTTCTTTCCTTAGGGAGACATAAGTTTTTAATGGTGGCTTTTAGCCACCAGGACCACTTTACCATATTTACTTGGGCCTCTGACTGGTTAGGGCAAGAAAAACTGATGTACGGCTGCCTTCCTTTATAGCACTGATGTCCTGACATCAGCCAGCAAGTGACAGCAGCCGACACAGAAAAACATTGACGCTGGTATTCAGGCTGGCCAAGGGCTAACACAGCAGGGATAACCCATAGGTGATGACTGCAACAGTGAATACACTCGAACATCTACATTTATGGTAAGTGTACACAGCTGTACTTTATTGCTAGAGTTATATTTACATTAGCCTTAGTAACTTTTAAACATTTTAAATGTGATAACTGTCCCCTGTTGGCATGTAACTTCAAGCTAAGAACATATTTCACACCCTTTGATCACAGGCTGTCACACTGAAAAAAATGTCATTCTGTTTCACAGATGAGGAGAAAACCTGTTTTGAAAGTCTTAACTTGTTGAAATCAACTAATTCTCAAAATGTGCAACCAAGCCTCCTGCTCTAGCTTCTACCTCAGACTCGAAGAGCACTTATTATTAGCACTTTGTAAGAGCAAGTATTTCATGTTTGCTGTACAGGTGATTAGTTAATACCAAATTCCTTCCATATGAAATAAGTACATAGTACAAGTCTGCCCTTCTCTGCACTGATGAAGACTACTCCCAGTGCTAACCCCTAGCATATTATAGGAAATTTGTAACTTGTGGACATTCAATATGCTGTGTCATTATTTTTCATTTCAAAACTGCTGATACTTGCAAAATTAGTAATGCAAAAGTCTTGGTAGCTTAACCATTGCTGTTGTAATGCTTTAAATGTCTCACTCAAACTCTACATTTTAAGGGTGAAATTAAAACAATCAAACTGTCAGAATGAAAGTTCTGAAGCTAAACTCTATAATTAACACAAAATATTGTTGCCACGAATTCTGTCAAACTTGTGGTATAATCTTTACTACAAGTGTTGCTATACTTTGAATGTCATGTTATATTCTTTACTTTGCGTCTGTTGAATTATTTACTATTTTTTTGCCTATGACCCAAGTTATGTCAGAAACGCCTTGCATATTTTTTGCATTGCACAAGTCACATTCAATGAATTGTACTTTGACAATATGTATGAACATTGGAATGAACTTAAAATGTCAGTGTATGTGTCAGATATGCACAGTAGACACATAAATGCAGCACATGCAATATTTGCTAGCTCACAGACACATAAGTAACACACATTACAGTATCTGCTATTATGCCACAGCAGCCTTGTGTATCACACCATACATACTATAGTTAACTGTTATAGGTATCTTTTTATGTGGACATGCATGTTTGCATGAATATATCTCACACGTCATATGCATACATGTTGATACACACATATGCCAAGAACATGTACTGAACCGATGTTAGCACTGACTGTAGATAGAATAAAGGTTGACATGCATGTTCCATCACTACAGACAGGCATAGAAATGCATGAAAATTACAGTACATTGACAAAACAAGTATGAGTGCTGGGGATTAGAAAAACCGTGACTGTACTACAGTGCAGCATGATTTTATGTATACTGCACAGCACATCATTTGTATGTAGGATCGTGTATGCCACATTTATAGACTATATCCATGACAGACATTAGCCCAAATAACAGCAGATAGGCCTGATGATGTGTCAGTTGCAAATTTGATGCTGTACTACAGATGCACAGTGAAAGAAAGCCGACAAGATTTTACTGACAGGTAAAACAGTTATCACATATTGTCACTGATTTGGTAAGATTATCACCGTTAAGTATGCCATCCCTGACCAGATTTGTGTTCAGACAAGTCCATAAATAGGTGGCCGTTGCACAATGGCAGCTAATATCAAATAAACAGTTGGAAGTGCACTAAAGCGACGCATCTACATGGTGGGACCTATAGTAGCAGTGGCATACTGTATACAGAACCACAAGCAAAGGTGCCTATAATGCACTGAATGCAGTCAGTGGTTTCACAATGACTAGGCATTTCACAATGTCTGATAAATACAAACAGTCACTCTTAGGAAGCATACCGTACTATAGTGAGTACAATAGCAAGACACAGTATCTAGGTACTTCACAAAAGATATAAGACATAACCACTCACTCTAAGCATATGGCTCTGGAGAGAACAAAGAGGGTACAATGACTAGGTGCTTTGCACTGACCATAAAACAAAACTAGTCACTGTAGGCATAAAGTGCTACAGACAGAATATTAAGCACAGCAAAAGGGCGCCATGCAATGGATGCTCAGCACCATTTTTTGCATTTGGTGCTGGAGGGAGCACAGCAGATGCAATGCAAAGAATACCCAACACATGGTGAATGAACAGCATAACTAGCATTAAATGTTAGAGGAAGCTTAATGGGTGCTAGGAGTAGGAGAAACAAGGTGGACTCACAGCAGTTGATAAGCAGCAGTATGTCTTTGTTGGACATATACAACCATATGACCAAGTATGCGGAGACAGACAACCTACCAAAAATGCACATGTACACACACACATGCACGCTCATGCATGCAAGCATGCACACACACACACACACAAACACGTAGGAACACACAAGTGGTGGAAATGCTGTTACAGTAGTTCTCAAGTGTCTGCACTTCCGCAAAACATTTAAACAGTAATAATGGCTATGTAGTCATGGGCATCATCAGTTAAAGTCACTGTAATGTTTCATGAGAGTAGTAATGAGTATGTACTCAAGGGCAGCATACACTGACATTTTTCATGAGCATAGTAGTGGGTGCATACTCAGGAGTTGCACTGAAAAGGGTGAATGTGACATTTTTCCTGAGAGTTACAATGAGTATATACTCAAGGGTAGCACAAGTTAGGATAAATCTGACATGCTTCATAAGAGTAGCAAAGAGTCTGTACTGAGGGACACCACAGAGTTGGAGTTTAAGAGAGTAATATTGGGTATGTACTCAGATGCAGTTTAGATCAAGGTCAATGTGACATATTTTATAAGAGTAATAATGGGTACATACTTGGGGTAGTATAGATTAGAGTAACTGTGACATATTTCATAAGAGTAGCAATGGGTAAATAAGGGAAGCATTAGGGTAGCTGTGGCATATTTTATTAGAGTAGTAATGGTTATGTACTCAAGTTAGCATTGATTAAGGTAACTGTGGCATTTCATGAGAGTAGTAATAGGTATGTACTCAGAGGCAGCGTATATTAGGGTAACTGTGACATATTTACTGAGGGCAGTAATGAGTACACACAAATAGCATAGATTAGACCAGCTATGAGATATTTCATGAGAATTGTAATGGATATATATTCAGAGACAGCATAGATTAGGATAACTGTGAAATACTTCATGAGAGTAGTAATGAGTAAGTACTCAGTAGCATAGATTAGAGTAACTGATATATTTCATGTGAGTAGTAATAGGTACATATTTGAGAACAGCATAGTTTAGGATAACTGTGACATATTTCATGAGAGTAATAATTGGTAGGTACTCAGAGTTAGCATAGTTTAGGGTAACTATGACATATTTCATGAATGTAGTAATGGGTACATGCTCAGACATAGCATGGTTAGGTTAACTGTGACATATTTAATGAGAGCAGTAATGGGTACATAATCACAGATAGCATAGATTAGGGTAACTGATATTTTTCGTGAGGATAGTAATGAGTATGTAGTCAGAGGTTGCGTAGATTTGAGTAACTGTGACATATTTCATGGGAGTAGTAATGAGTATGTACTCAGAGGTAGCATGGATTCAAGTAACTGACATATTTCATCAGAGTAGTAATGGGTACGTACTTGAAGGTAGCATAGATTCAAGTAACTGACATATTTCATCAGAGTAGTAATGGGTATGTATTTGGAGGTAGCATAGATTCAAGTAACTGACATAGTTCATCAGAGTAGTAATGGGTATGTACTTAGAGGTAGTGTAGATTCAAGTAACTGACATATTTAATCAGAGTAGTAATGAATACGTACTTGGAGGTAGCATAGATTAGGGTAACTGTGACATATTTCACGTGAGTAGAAATGAGGATAGCACAGCACTTTTATTCCTGCTCAGCATTTTCAAGGTGTCTGCATGCCTATCCTTCATTGAACTGCTTGTGGTAGCAGTGGTTCCACATTGTGGTGAATACCAATATTGACTGTTAGTGCTCATTTGTCATCTGCCCATATCCTAGCCCATGGTTCCAGACAGCTTCTACACAAAGGGGAGAAATGATGAGTTTAATTTATGCACACATTTTTGTAATCCCACTGAATAAAAGTGCACTCCTCTGCCTGATTGTAGTCTATGTGCAATACTAATATTTGTATTAAAACACCTTGCATGGCCAAATTATTTGGTTATAGAAAACATGTGCCTCACTTGAAAATGAGACAAGACACAATTAATGTTTTCCTATTAGGTTAATGTACTTGAATATATAGAAGAATACAGATGAAGTAGAAGCAGAGACTGCCACTGTTTGCTTAGAAATATTTATCACTTTGGAAGATTTTTAGACAAGTGTGCATTATTTTCTCTGTCGATTTTTGGAAGGAGAATGCCACAAAAAGACCAGAAAAGGAATAGTTAGCATTTCAGAGAAACAAGTCTTTAAGCAGTGATTGACTACCCTTAGGCAATACAGGCTGGATATCAGACTTGCTGGCCTATTTATAATTGCTTTGTAATTTAAAGTGAAGGTCTATAGTAGGGGGATGGTGGACTAATCCATGGAGTAGGGGAGAAGTTTTTATTTAGGTTGGAGAACTGAAGTCATCTTCATTAATCAACAATACACAGTACCATTTTACACTACAAGAAAATAAAACCTTAAAAGCGTGTAGGTTTGAAGTAATGGCAGAGGACTTCTATTCAGTTTGGAACATGCTGGCAATATCTACCACATGGGAAAATATAATTTAGGGGACCAGTAAAAGAATGCAAAGTCTTTAGAGAAAAACAGACACCTCTGCCTCCAAGACACTGGGAATGGAACTTGACTTTTTCAGTCACCAAAGATCAGACTCCCTGAATCTATATTCCCTTTTTCCTTCAGTCTTCCCTCTCTACTGACATATAATGGCAGTACCCTGAATAAGTGTTTTCATGACCATAAGTAAATGCAGTGTCAGATTTTATTTCCTTGTGATTTTTAGTTAGTTGCAGGCATTTATTGTCCTTTTCTTGCTTCTGCAAGAACAGTTTTGCTTTTGTAAGACATTAGTCCCCCCCACTGCATTAGTTGTAGATGTCAGGTTTCCTGTCATCATTTCTGTGCTGCCCCACTCACAGTGGCAGAGCCTATGTAGTGAGCCAAATGATGTATCAGGTACCGTAACAATGTCTGAAAGGAAATAATATGAGATCTGAAAGAAAGGCGATATGATGTCTGCACGTTGCTAAATTTGGTGCAAATTATCATCTTGTGTTATGACCAATGGAGAGATAATTTGCAGGTGGTCAAAACTGATTACTAATTGCCAGAAGTGACTGGAAGGGGATTTTCCTTTCCCTGAAGTTCACTGACTCTTGTAGATATCTAAGTAGCAGGTGCATAGAGATGTGAAATGTTCACTCCTACAGAAAACACTTAACTGGAATTATATTTTTAGCAGTGTATTTCATTTGAAATGGCACTGAAACTATTTACAATGTGATCAGTAATCACTTCTTGGTCTGTACTATCAATCTCTGATGCTAACAAACCACCTGCTACAGCATTTTCTTGTGACAATATTATTATTATTATTATTTTTATTATTATTAATTATCATCAGTGTTGCTGTTGCCTGTACTGTAAATAGTGCATCTGTCCTTACACTGTTTTGGTCAGACCAGAAACACCTGGGCAAAGAATACACATTCAGCTTATAGGCTGAAGTGGTGTGCCTCATCTTACAAGAAAACAATGCACTGATTCTGGGGCATATAACAGCCCAATAAAAAAGTGCTAGAAGGGTTGTCTCAGTTTCTTTTCCACTCTTGCATTGCTACTGATGCTAATTTCCTTTCCCCAGTTACCTCTCACAGATTCAGGAAAGGAAAGAGCGTACCTCTGATAGAAGATGGGAGAACAACCATTGTCCCACAATGGAGGATTCTGCAATGGTACTAGGAGCACATCCCACTGTTCTCCTGTGTTTGTGACTGAGCATCTGCTGCCCCCTCCCCTTTTACAAGCTGTATGCACAGCAAAGGGACGCTCATCCTCCTTTCCCCACTAGAGGGTGCCCTGGTTGCAGTAAAACCTTACAACCCCCTGCTGAAGGACAGAGAGCTGTACTTGCTGCTCAACCCCTTTACCTCAGATGGTCAGGTGTCCAACTCCTGAGTTGCTGATTAACTTTGGATCAGTGGCAGTGCAGTCATCAGCCTTGACAGTATGAAGGCTGTCACACTCTTAAATGTGCAGTGATACTACAAAGTGTACTGGTATAGTGACTAGACAAGTGGGATTTCTCTGGAGATACTAGAGGAAGTAGCTCTGGGACACTGGCTAGTCAGCACTACAGATACACACTGACTTCTTAGTTCTTGGGCCCTGCAATTTTATTCAAGGCATTTGTACTACTTCTGCAGTTAATAAGATCACGTTACTATAACATCTTTCTAAGCATTATTTGGTCATAAGTATTTTTGGAAAAGAAAAAGTGCATCTGACCTGATGACCTTGATATGAGCCATTGCAGTCAAAAATTGAAAAATAAATTACTTTATCTTATACTCGTTCTTTATCAGTACTGATACCTCTCCATCACTGCATTGTCTTTAACGTATTTTACTTTCAAATGACCTGGTGGAAGTTGCCTTACTGATGCTATTTTTTTCATCTAAACCTGCTTTTAACCACAGTGTACTTTGTACTTCCAAAATAAGACCCTATAATGTCATTCATCTTCCTTTGTGATCTTCTGTTCATTCACTTAAAATGGGAGTTTTCTGAATTAATGCTTTCTTTGAGAATTTAGGAAGGGAATGTTAGTACATTTTCAGTGATTCCTTTTGATCTGAGTATTTTGCCATCTCTTAAACACAATTTTATGGGATTTTGTTTGTAGTTTGTCCTGTCGGACTATCAAACAGAATTGTCATGCATTCAAGTGCCGATGCTGTTTTTTTTGGGGTCAGCTAGTGTTTATGTGTTTTACTTTTATGAAAACGAAAAGTAATTTCCTGTAGAAATTCCTCCCTGAATCAGCTAGAGTTGTTGTTTTCTGTTGTTCATGCCTCACTTATCCAGTCCTATGTGACTTACACTTTACACTAGCAAGTTTGACTTGTCAGTGTTCCAGGCCCCACACATGCTCTGTACAGCTCTAATTTATATAGTATCTGGTCCAGCAAAAATTACAGTATGCTTGCATTTCCAGACTCTCACTAGGTTTTATTGTCCTTCATAGTATATTAGAAAAATGTAGACTACAACATCATAATATGTGAATGCTTCCAGGACCAAACATCTGAAGCTGAGTAAGCAATATGATATAGGAGTAACTGAGACAAATTCCTAAAGAAGGTAATGTAAGGCTACATGCAGAAATAACATGATGTGTATTGAGAAGGCTAAACAACATAGATATGCCTCACTGTTAAGTCATGCTACACTTATATTAAATAACTTAGAGATTATATGGGTCTGAATGGAGAAATGATAAGCCAGCAAGTAAAGGAGAGTATTATTGCTGAAACTGAATTCATCCTCAAGTCTTGGTGAGTACCTTCACAAGGTGGACCTTGTTTTTTCACAAAATCTCACCAAGACAACACTGATATATAGACTGTATTTATATAGCATATATCATGGGCAGAAGTATGTTAAAAATTAAAAAAGAGAGCTGGGTGCATAAGACCCAGGATAGAAAAGTGCCCAATCTGGTAGGCACACTGGTGCCAGGACTGGAAAAGATGGCACTGTAGAATCCTCAAAAAAGAGACACATTCCTACAGTGGGGCCAGGCCAGACCAGGCCCAGGGGGAAGATGGCCCTCTGTTGTAGAAGGAAGTAGTAGTCCACAAAAATCACAAAAACTGATAGGCCAAAGAAGAGCCATAAAGATGATAAAGTGGACTATTGAGGATAAGAAATAAATTATGTATTGTTACTATTATGCAAAAAGCCCAGAATTTCCAGACACAAGATATGCAAAATGATTAAGAGAGAAATTAGAGGAAAGAAAAATACTTCCACAGGAAAAACTGTCAGAAGCTTCAAATAAAAATTTGTATTTATTAATACAACATATTTGTGTAAATACTAGATCAAGAATCTTTGAAATGTTGGAAAAAGAAGCATCTGAGAAAGTGCAAAAATATAAACAACAAAACCTAAAGATTTTTGAAAAGTATAAAAAAATATGGACATGAGAAAGAAAGAGATACTTGATATGGTATTTATGCAAAGGAGAAAGCCAAATTAATCAATTTAAAGAAGGCAGCCCTAAAGATATTCAAAGAGAAATATAGGCAAAGGCATCTAGATATGGAAAATTTCACAATAAAAAAAATATATCACAAAGAGGGGATGCAGAAAAGAAGATTAGTAAAGCAGAAGTTAAAAAAAAAATAGAAGATGAAGTTATGGAGTGCCTGCGAAGTGAAAGATTTGGTGTAGAAGATTTAACACAGGTTACATCACAGCCTGATGGAGTGAATCCCCAAAGTAATGAGAAGTAGGAAGATCAGGAGACATCTGAAGAAGAAATATGGACATGGGAAAGAAAAAGTGATTTAATATGGTGTAATATCTATGCAAAGGAAAAAGCAAAAAAAAAGAGCAGCACCAAAGATATTTGAAGAGAAATACAGGCAAAGGAATCTAGACATGGAAAACTTTACAGTACAAAAATAAGAAGACAAAGAGGAAAAGTAGAAAAGGTGATTAGTAATGGAAAAGTTAAACAAATAGAAACTGAGGTTATAGAGTACCTGCAAAGTGAAGGATTCAGTGTAGAAAATCTAATTCAGAAAGCACCACAAAAGGATAGAGCAATGGATATCCAAATTAAAGGGAAACCAGTGGAACAGGAAGCAATTGGTCAGGTGCCATATGAAGATATTTTGGAGCCTTCCACAGGAAACCAGTATAAACATTCACTTGAAGCTAGACAGCAAGGGAAGGAACAGGAAACTGTGGAAACTCTGATGCAGTCAATGTTGAGGAGTGATAGGCCAGTGGGTTGCCATATGACAGAACAATGGATGGCACAGGATGAAATTGAAGAGAATGTGCCACAGGAAGATGCTATAGAACTTTCTATAGAATGCCCGCAGGAAATGGAAAACAAAAATGTGCCCTTAGTTTAGAAGAAAATGAGATAAGAGGAGAGTTGCTTGATTTAATAGACATAGATAGACATATTAAAATCAATGAAAGAAATAGACTGCAGAAGGTCACTAAAACCCAAAAAGTCAAAAGTTTGATAAAACAAATGAACACAGTAATTAGGACTGTCCGCAGAGATCCATGCAATATAACATAAGCAAACAAGATATATTACTGTGCAGCTAAATTAATAACTCATAAAGTTCTACCACAAGATCACAGGGTAGTGAGGGAAAGGAAGGGGAAAAATTGAATACCATCATGGAAGTATCAAATAGAGAAAACTATAAAGCAACTAAGACAAGAAGTGTCACTGTTAGAAGATTATAGAAGAAGGAACAGATCAACAAAAATACTAAGAAAGACAGATGTGATAAAAGCAATGCACAATATTAGAACAGATCAGGATCTATCATGTACTATCACAAATGACAAACTAAAAATCTTAGCACAGGTGGGTGGAAAAAACTTAGAAGATTCACAGATAGATATAAAGGAAAAGTCCAAAATAAGCAATTTATTGATGACCCAAAAATATTTTTATAGAGAATTGGGAAACAACGTAAAAGGAATTGAAAGACCACCAAAAAAAGAAGAAATGATACATTTTGGAGAGATGTACAGTATAAAGATCCTGTGGGACATAACAAAGGTGCTAATTGGATAGAAAAAGTAAAAGAAAGAATCAGACGTTTAGAGGTGCAGGATATGAAATGGGATGAAGTAAGAGCCAGAGAGATTCAAACAAAGTTATGAAAACCCTCTAACTGGGAAACCTCAGGCTCAGATGCGGTACCTAACTGTTGGTTAAACGCATTAACATCTTTGCATGAAGATTTAGCCATGAGTAAGAACTATTTATATGCACATCCTGAACAGACACCAACCTGGCTAACAACAGGAAAAACAATGCTCCTACTTAAGAGTAAACTTGCAAGCTACCCTAAAAATTATAGGCCAATAACTTGCCTTCCGAAGTTGTATAAACTATGCATAGGAATTGATGCCAACAGAGTTTATAGTCATTTAGAAGAAAACTAAATTATGGCTGTAGAACAAAAGGGCAATAAAAGAAAGAAGAAAGTTATATGGAACAAAGGATCAGTTGTTGTTAAATAAAGTCATAGTGCAAAACTGTAAAAAGGAGAAGAATCTAAGTATGGCATGGATTGACTACAAAAAAGCATTTGAAAGTAAACCATATTAATGGATAAAAGAGTGCTTAAAATGTATAAGATACACCCTACACTGATCTACTACATTACAGTGACCTTGAAACAGTGGCAGACCACTTTGCAGTTAAGCCATGACATTATCCCATGGATAAAAATTCAAAGGGGATATTCCAGGGCGAGTCTCTGTCGTTGCTGCTGTTCTGCCTTGCCCTTAACCCATTAAGCTGTCCACTTAACAGCTTAGGCCATGGCTATAATTTGGCTCCTAGAAAACAGTGTAAAGACTTCAAATCTTCTCTTTGTCAATGATTTAAAACTATATAGTTCATCAGATGAGGAGCTGAAAGTACAACTGCAAGAATATCATTTGGTCTTGATAAATGTGCAAAAGCAATCTTTAAAGCAGGAAAACATCAGTTTGGGACAAGAATGTGATATAAAAGAATTTGAGCAAGAGGGAGTGTATAAATATTTGGGAATTGATGAAAGAGCAATAATAAAACATGAACAAATGTGAATAAAACTTAGTAAGGAATACTTTAGAAGACTTAAATTAATCCTGAAAACAGCATTGACATCTAGGAACAAAATCCAAGCTATAAACCAATTTGTTTTTCCTGTCCTAACTTACAGTTTTGGAGTGATTGACTGGCCCCAAAATGTGTTGGATAGATTAGACAGGAAAACAAGAAGGATGGTTCATGCTCACCAAATGATTTATAAAAATCAGAGCATACCAAGATTATATATTTCCCATTCTGAAGGAGGGATGGGCCTCCTTGAAACTGATTATATGTATAGATCTGCAGTCTTGGGACTGCACACATATCTGCTGCTTCACAAGACCCAAACGTAGTGAAAGTTTTGAAACATGAGGAGAATAAATCTAAGATGACTTCTCTGCTTAATCTAGCAGAGGCATGTCGTCAGGAATGGAAATCAAACCAAAATTAGATAAAAATCAGGCAGCAACTGAATGTGCCTAAAAACAAAGGAAAGAATATAAGGTGAAGAACCAGATGAGAAGGCAAAAATGTGGAAAATGCATAAATATAGTTGCAAGTATAGAAAACCTCTGGAAAAACCTCATGTTGATCAGGAAAAATTGCAGGAATGGTTAAGGAGAGGCAAATTCAAACCAAGAGATGAATGGTTAATATTGGTGGCCCAAGATAGTGGGCTGCGTACACGTTGGTTTACAAAGTCCATTGAACATATGGGAGAAACAAACAAATGTAGGTTTTGTAAAACCGAATTGGAAACAGTTGCATACCTTTTTGCTGGTTGTGATATACTAATGACAGAAGGATTGTATACTGAAATGCATAATAATGTGGCAAGATTGTTGCACTGGGGATTGTGCAAACATTATGGTATTGAAGTGGCTGAAAAACACTGGAACATGAGCCACAAAGCCTCATAGAAAATGATGAAGTTTACACCACATGGGAAGATCCATTACCAACAGTTCAAAAGACAGATGCTAGAAAACTGGAAATAGTGGTCAATGCAAAGAAGACAAAGGTAGCATTGATCACTGAAATCTCCACACCTAGTGACTACAGTGTCTTGCATACAGAGAGACACAAAGTCATAAAATATCATGATTTGCAGCCAGAAACAAGAGCAATGTGAAAGAAAGATACCCAGAAACTCCCAATAGTAGTAGGAGCAATGGGTCTTATAAAAAAAAAATTTACATTTGTGTTTACATATATTACCAATACATGTAACTCCGTATAAATTGCAGAAGGAGTCATTACTGGGCACATTGCGGGTGCTGCGAAGAGCACTTCGGGCTGGCATCAAAGATTGAAACAATACTAATTTCATGAACTTTAATCGTACTTTGACTTAGAAATTGGGTTCATTCCCATCATGGTATTAGAAACCTAAAAGATATGGAGAAATTAAAAAAGGAAGCAATTACTCTCTGGTGGAGATAAAGCTGTGCTTAATATTCAACTTTAAATACAATGGTCTGGATTTTTGTCTGCATAACAATCAGAGGCAGAGCCAGATCCAGCAGTAGGTGACATAGGCAGTCGCCTAGAGCCCGATGAAGGCTAGGGACCCAAAAATGGGAAACATGTCAAAAATATATATATAAAATGCAATGTTTTATTTTTGGGGGTATTCCAATTATGATCCAATAATTTGAACTGTTGTGTGCAGTATGCTTGGCTTCTTCCACTCAGAGTGTGTGGGGGCACATTTTTGCTTGATGTTTTCTTTTCCTCCTTTAGGCATCAGACTAAGCAAGCACCACTAAACTGGGTACGTAACACTATGTTTTACTGTTTTATGGTAATCTTTCCTGACCAAAGGGAAGTAACATTAAACTTATGGCAAAACTGAGGGCACTTAATATAAACAAGTTATTATATTGTGTTGCATAATAAACAGGTTAGTGATAAGGAGAGGGTAATTAAAGATGGGGTAAAGAAGAACAGTAGTGGAATGTGTGACATAACCATATTTGTTTTCCATTTATGCCACAGACATCAAAGTAGAGCCTAGTGTTCCCAGAGGCAAGCACACAGATGATGTTGATATATTTAAAGTTATAAACTATCTGTAGGGTGTCATAGTTATTCATTTTTTCCCTGTAATAAATGTTTATGAAAGATAAATGTATTAAAGTTCAGTCTAAGAAGGCACCAGGCTGGTATTAACCATGAGATAAATCAGTAGAGGATGAATATTAGAATAATGGTGAGTTAATAAACACATTGAAAAAAACATAAAAAGTTTATATAAGACAGCACCTAGCCCTCTCAAGCAAAGTAATCAAGGGAAACAGCTTGATGTCCTTTATATTAAGTTGCTAAGACAAGATGGAAGTTTGCATGCTCAATTTGGTCTTCATATAAGGAAAAATAATTTACTTATTTGTTCACCAGGATAAAATACTGATACACAGGGATCTTTTTCTGACTCAGCACAGGTGGGGTTGTCACTTGCCTGGAATGTTTCCTAAAAGTTAGGAAATGGGTTCATGTCAGGAATTCTGTTTTTGGTGAGTGTATCTCAGGAACTTTGAGCCATTCTAAGGGCCTGAAGTACATTTTCCCAAACGGTTTACTGTCTTACTTGGATTTCCTATTTGCATTTAAAGTATGCTGTCAGAACAGTCTTTTATTTGTTTTAAATGGTATATTAGGAGGCACCTATAACACTTCTGCAACATCAACAGAATGGTTTGGAGGGATAGGTACCTCTCATAGATGATACCACTGCTTTGGAACAAACTTCCCACCAACATAAAACAAAGCTCATCCCTGTCCATATTCAAGCACAACTTGGATCTATGGATGGGTTGTAGAAATTTTACTCCAAGACTGCTCCCTTTACTACTAATGGACAAAGGCTTTATCCCATGCAATGGTTCCTTCAAGTTATGTATGGTATGATCTCAGTTATTCTCACTGGTGGTAACATTCAATTATCCACCATGAGATGGGTAAGGCCAGTTTAACGCCAAACGGGATAGGTTAATTCAATCACCTAAAGAGAAATAGGTTAAGTTTAAAATGGCCTGCAGAGGCAGTTTGCCTCACACTAACCTATGAAACCATGAGCGTATAAGATGTGACCATTAGTAGGCAGACTGATTGATCAAAGCAATGTATATATATATATATATATATATATATATATTAATAAAAGTAATATAATGGATCTGTTGTCCAGTTGTATCTTTTGTTCTGTTTGTGCACTGTGATAAAATCACAATTTTTTTTTGCAGTCCATATAGATAATGGTGTAGGCATGAACAAAACTGAATTCAGGAAAATTGCTGGAAAAATGTACAAACATTACCCATTTTTCTTTCCTCAATATGATATTTTAGACACCCATTCTTGTGCACTATAATGGTTTCAGCAAATGTATAAGATGCCAAAAACAGCAATAATATTTTAAAATATATTTTAACATGTGCAGAATGTTTATATAGTTTCTCATCTGTTGCATTAAACATTTTACTGTTTCTCTAGGATTGTTGATAGCATGATTGTTAACTATGAAGAAAAAGAAGCAATGTGCATTTATTTATTGAAATGGCTGTGGAAAATGACAGAGCTTTTATTAGTTTTTTTGTTCCCCCAACATGATTAAACCAGCATCAGCTATTCAATCCATCTACCCCTAAATGGGCATAGCTGAATTTGGGCTGTCTGAGTTTTTGTCAGAGCTTTATTGCTCTGTTGTGACCCACTGGTGGGTAGTACTGGCCGGGAGATTGATTTTCTTTTAATTAAAAAAAAATTGCGTATTTTTTTTTTAAGGATGCTCTTCTTTAAGAATGCCCTTTGTATCCAGTCGCACAAACTCAGAAGATGAAAACAGGTCACAAACCCCTGTTATGACTGTGCTATTGATTGTTTACATATTTGTCTTACACATGTAGAGTCTGAATTCCAGAAGACGTTTGGACTGCTGACCATGAATAGACAAGTGAGAGGTGTGTGTGTGTGTGTGTGTGTGTGTGTGTGTGTGTGTGTGTGTATGTATGTGTATGTGTGTGTTTGTGTTTAAGAGGTAGGTGTGTGTGTTTGTGTGTGTGTATGAGAAGTAGATAAGTCTGTGTGTATGTCTTTGTGTGTGTGTGTGTGTGTGTGCATAAGAGGGAGGTATTGATGTGTGTGTGTATGTGTATGTATGAGGGAGGTGGGGGGGTTATCCCTCTCAATTGTCCAAATTTTTGCAGAATGTCCGCATTTTTGCCTCATATTTTTGGTCTTTTTCACATAAAATTGTGTTTTTCTGGCAAATCACTGGCAAATCATTGAGGACTGAAATCAGAAAATAACAGCAGACATTTGAGCTTTAGACTTCATATCCCTCGGAAAATTCATTCTGATGCAAAACTTGTTCTATCAACTTTCTAAATTTGTAGCAACAATATTTAAAAGGTTTCACTATTTTTGGGCCTTTGTCCACCCATTATTTGCAGCTTTGTCCACATTTCTTGTTCTAAGTCTTAAGAAGTTGAGAGGTATGGGGGTGTAAGAGGGAGGTAGAAGAGTATATGTGTATGTCATACCTCTCAACTGTACAGATTTTCACAGAATGTCCAGATTTTTGCCTTATATTTTTGGTCTGTTCCTCATAACAAATTGTGTTTTTTTTTTGACAAATCAGGTGCATTTTTCAAGGAATGTAGTTTCAAGTGCATTTTCTAAGAACTGTGAGTTTAAAGGAAAGAGAAGTTTACTGCTGCTCATGCTAAGTCTGTTCACAATGTGCAACTTTTTTGCTTGGTAAATGGTATCACTATTGTGGAATAGAAATGTAAAGCAGTGTTAGCAGCACAAGAGGTAGCATACTTACTTTTTGATGCAGAAAGCTGTGGGTTCTACTCCCACAGCATGCCAATGGATTGTTGATACTGTGTGTATTTTAAGGGGGTGGGGTGCTGCAGTCCTGAGTATGTCCTCCTTTGGATGAGATGCCTAGTAACTATGAACCTGTTTTCAATTTGCCAACTGTTTCCTATTGCAATATTACCAGCTTACCGTTTGTTAATGTAACATAGGCAATTTATTCTTCAAGGGCAGCAGGCACTGAATTTGTAGATGAAACACTGAAATATAAAGTTGTTTTCTAGCAGCAATCTCTTCATTAGTTACTAGAGCTCTTTAATGTATAATTAATTATTCAGATGGCTTTTACTTTTGCAGACGTGCATATTGACTGATATTGGTGGATTGTGATGACAGAAGTTTGAGTGGCCTTTTATGGTTGAAATGTTCTGAATTGGGCAGTTTTGTCATTATTCGCTCATATGTTTTATTTCATTGCCTACTGGAAAAATGTTCAAAACCATAAATTTAAAACACGCTCTAACAAGTGGTGCTGCATTATACAAAGGATATAATTTAATATAATCAGGAAGGTGAGTCAAAGAACTTTTGCATTGTCCTAAAATGTGTGCAAAGGGCCTATGATATGAAAATAACCCAAAAGTAAACTTAATCCACCACTGGCCAGATGCATGTAGAAACTCACACTTTAACTATTTCACCTACCCCTTTCCCTACAATTTTCTCCCAAACAACACCCTTAATTAACTTAACCTAACCACTATCATGCAAATAAAACTTTCACATGTCCTACTATCTTTATTCCAATCTCTCATTCTCTTCTGCCTACTTCACCTCACCAATGTCTCCCACTTTCATTATTCTCCTCCCCTCCACACAACTTCAATATACATAAAAAAAGAATCACCCTCCACAGCTCAAATCTCTCCCCATCTCTTCAACCATAATGAATCTCCCCTCTTTAACAGAAACTCTTCCTAGCTCCCTGTAAACCATTTCCCATATTCATCAACCTAGGCTCTATAGGCTATAAAACCCTAACTTATAACCCCTTAGAACATAAATGCCTATCCTTTCTCTATTCTAATCTCCCTCCTCCACCACTCTAGCGACATGCACCCTAGCCCAGGTCCATCACACAAACTCTTCTCCGACCCAAGCTTGAATTGTACAACCCCCTCCCCATACATTTCTACTCTTTGCTACAATTAATGCCAGGAGTCTTTGTAATAAGATACCTGATTTTCATGCCTGGATCTTCCACAACAATCCTGATATTCTCTGTATCTTGGAAAACTGGCTAAAGCCACATATAAAAGACACTGAAATAACCCCACCCAACTATAGACTCATAAGAAACGACAGATCCCAAAAGAAAGGTGGTGGAGTAGCCCTACTTTTCTCCTTCTCCTTAACAGTGACTCCTAATAATAATAAACCCATAACCTATTTGCCACTTCTGAGCTAACCTTGGCCCTTCTAAAAGTTAACAACAATTAAAGTTTATGCATTGCTACCCTGTACATTCCACCAGGCAACAATATTGTCATTCTGGAACATATTCTCTCCTGGTTCACCACCAGCATAAGTAATGAAACAATAATCCTAGGTGACGTCATTATCAACTGGTCTTCCATTCACTCATCTACCCCCCTCTCAGAGCATTAATCTATATCAATTCACACAGCTAATCAAGAGCCCTGCTAGACCAAACAAGGATAAAACCACAGGCAGAATCCTCGACTGGATACTTGTTTCCCATCCCAACAGAATTTCTGACAGTGGCACTCTCCCTGACTCCCTTAACGATCATCTCCCTGCCTTCTCACACTGTTCCCCTTCTCCCCTCCACCTACAGCACAAATATATTACAACCCACACCTTAAAAAAATTCAACCCTCAAACCTTTTCCAGTACCTTAAAATAGACTAACTGGAACCCTCTAAAGTCCCTTCCTCTGGACGCCACTGTCTCAGACTTTAACACACTTTTCTCTGACCTACTTAACTGCTTTGCCCCCTGCAGAACTAAAAGAGTCAAATCCAAAACAGTCCCCTGGCTAACCAAAGAGACAAAAATCCTTATGCATCACCGAGACAAAACCTGGAAATACTATCAAAAATTCAAAACACCTAACTCCCTCACTGAATACAAGCAACTACGAAATCAGGTAAAAAAACAAATAGCTATCGACCATAAATCCTATCTTAAACTTAAAAACAACCATAAAAGCAACCCCCAAAAGTTCTGGAGTAGCATTTCATCAATTCTCTGTCCTGGTAAGAAAAAGAACCCTTGCCATGACCCAGACTTTCCTGACCTTGTCCTAGCTACTCAATTCAACTCCTTTTTCATTGAGTCTATAGCCAAACTTACCTCATCTTTCCCAAATAATATCTCATCCAGCACATCCAAACCTACCCTTTCGACCTCCAATAACTTTCAGCTCTCTCCATTTACTCTCAAGTCCATTCCTACCCATACTATAAAAAACTCCTAAAACTAAAACCTTGTTCTAATGCTCCAGATAACATTCCATCCAACTTCTTCAAATTAGCTGCTGATGGCATAGCTCTTCTCATCTCTATCCTAATTAATTGCTCCATCCAAGAGTCCTATGTACCACTTCTTTGGAAAAAAGCCTTCATCATCCCACTCCACAAAGGTGGTAGCAACTTTACAATCTCCAATTTCTGCCCAATAGGTATCCTATCCCCAATCTCTAAGATTCTTGAAAAAATTATCCACCTGCAACTCTTACCCTACCTGCTTGACAACTAACTATTGACTCCAACTCAACATGGGTTTAGACCAAGACATAGCACCACCACTGTCCTGCTTTCCTTTCTTGAAATCATTAACTCTGCTCGGGAATTTGGCAACATAGTTTCTACCCTCCTCCTTGACTTATCCAAAGCCTGCAATACTGTCTCCCACAAGCTCCTCCTGTCCAACAGGGGTTCCTCAAGGCTTTATTTTGGGTCCCTTACTATTCAATATTTTTATTAATGACTTCTATCAAAACATCCCTAATGCTAAACTTGTCCAATAAGCAGACGGCTCTACGATCATCTGCTCCACCAAATCTCTCCCCAAACTAATGAACCTAACTAAAGAGGCCTTCTCCTGCACTGAGTCCTGGATGCTAGACAACCACGTTGCTCTTAACACATCCAAATCCAAAATAATGATTTTCTCCCCACTAGATACACAATTATCGAGAAAACATCCTTCTCTATACTCAGTCAAAACAACACTTCTATTGAAATAGCTCCCTATGCAAAACTACTAAGTGTCCTTATTGATGACCTGTTAAAATTTTACATCCACATACAAACTAATATTAAAAACAACATCAAAAGCTTGGAATGCTTTACCATCACAGAAACTATCTTACTCTCTGATCCAAACAACTCCTATCTACCAGTCACCTCATCCCTCTCTTCTATATGGAGCCCCTATCCTTACTAATCTCCAATCAACCCTCAAATCAAAATCATCTTCTTGCTATAATACAATTTCCAAGTTTGCCACAGGATCCAAATCCACAACTCATCACTGCAACTCCCTCCATGCCCTAAACTGTTTGGAACTCCCAAACTACCTGACTTTCATTCAACTTACAACAGCACATAAGCTCATTTTTCACCCCTCTACCTTAAAAAATCCACCAGCCACATAAAACACTAAGATCCACAAATCAAAATCTCCTCGAACTTTACAAACATATACGTTCTCCGGGGCAACTCTTACTATCTTTCTCCCATGCTAGATCATTGAATTCACTTCCCCCTCACATTAGAACTACCCAGAATCTCTCTTCCTTTAAAACCTTACTCCACTCTTATCTCTGTTGTCTCTGGGAATGCTCCTGCTCTCACCCCACCTGAAGCATTCCTCCTCTCTCTACCCCTTCCTATTCTCAAATTCAGCCTTTGTATCTATATTTCTAGTTCAATTTCTTCAATTTTTTTGTCTCCATATATGATGTATTACTTGAATCTTTGTTACTCATTATTGTAAATAATTTAAAACACTGTCTCTGAGTTATCACTGTTAAATATTGTACATATTGTTTTCTGTTTGGAGCTCTCCAGGCCTCCATTGAAAATGGTCTCATTTAGGCCCAATGGACTTTCCTGGTTAACAAACTGCAATAAATAAATAAATAAATAAATAAATAAATAAATAATGAATGTGGGTTTCAATGCTGCTTTAGTGAATGTAAGTTTCAAAGGCAGAGAAGTTTTAATGCTAAGTCTGTTTTCATTGTGAGACTGTGTTGTTTTGTTTAGCAAATGTCTATCAGTGTTTGTGCAAAATTTTAAATAAAAGTTTTAAATCTAAATATCTGTAATCATTGTAGAAATAAAGCTGAAAACAATATGTGCACTTAGAGTTTTGAACAGTGTTTATGGTAACTGGGGAGAAATAGCCAAGTAATGAGACACTGGAATGACTGTTTGGGGGGTATGGGGGGAGGCCCTAATTCATTACCCTGCCTAGGGCCCCATTTGATCTTGATCCAGCTCTGATAGTGACATAAAGGCCTCTGAAGAAAACATCATCAGCATGTGGCAAACTGTCTTGTTTGCCACAGGTGAGTACAAACTAGCTTTTCTACAAATCATTCCACAATGCACAATGTATAAGCAATGGTATGACATGTAGATCCAGGGATGTCATTGTTTTGCTGGACTTGGCCTTCATCAGACCCATCATTGAGTTCAGTATACCCTTTGGTATATACCTGACAAGGCATTTGCATCAAAAGTTGCAACCGTAGAGGTTCCTCATAAAAAGAACACAAGGCATAAGCAGTATGTCATACGCGAGCACCTCAAAGCTCTATCCCTGTAATCAATCTCCCACAGACTACTGTAAGACAATCTATGCTTACATACATACAGGTTTAATAAGTGCATGTCTCCAATCTAGAGAAATCTCCTCATATTTATATGACCTAGTGAGTAATAGATATAATGGTACCGTAAGTTCTTGCTGAAGTGTTCTCAGGTCATTGTTACTAATTCTGTCTCCTCCCTGTGCTTTGTTTGGATCCAGTTTGTGCAGTTCTTTTTCAATATAATCAAATTTGATTCCAGTGTCTGGGGTTATGTGGATATCACCAGGACAACTTATCACCCCTTTTGCGGAGCCAAACTGTTTTGCATAAGATTTTGTAAATATATCTATAATCTGTTGTGTCTGAGAATAACTTTCAGAATCTGCACACAGTTTATCAATTTGTATGTATTTATTCCTTCCACATCTTATGGTTCTATAAAAAGGTTTTCTATTATGCTCAATATCTTTATATAAATTGTATTTAAATTTTTTCTTGATCTCATCTCACACTATGCTTTATCTGTTTGTCCAGCTTGTTTATTTCAGTTTTCTAAGTTGTAGTTTATCCTATCTTCCATTTCTTATATTTTTGTCTCTCACCTTAATCAGATATTTTGTTCTTATGGAAATATATCCCCCTGATGTTGCGTACCTAGATCCTGATGTTAAACATTTTTTTGATTTTTTGCACTCAAACAATTTCTCTTTCACAACTTTCCACATTCCATCTGCAGTTTCTCCACTGAACACCTCACTCCAGTTAGTTTTACAAAGTGACTATATAATCTATAATTAACCCTCTGTGCATTGGTTTAGATTTCATTTTGGCAGAATTATCTAGCAACAAATTAACTTGTATAACCCCATGATCACTGCATATCAATGGTGGTAAAACTTGACTTGAAGTTACAATAATTTGTTTGGGAACACAAACAATGTCTAGTATGTTCCATCCCCTGGTAGGTATTTTTACAATGTGAAGCAGTTGTTGTCTCTGAATATAGGTTACGAATAATTTCCTTACTAATGTTGAATCAGTATTATTCCAGTCTGTTTCTGGTAAATTTAAGTCTTCAGCTAATATTATTCTTCCCTCCTGTGTTTTATGCAAGAAATGTATGAATTCTTCTAGGTCATCTATGCTTGACTTTGGTGGTCCATACACTCCAAAAATTGTTGTATGTTCCAGGGATGTCTTTATTGTCATTGTTACACAATTTATAGTATTGGTGTTATCATTGAACATGTAATAATCACAGGTCTCATAATTATCTTTAATCCCTATCATAACACCTCCACCTGATTTTTTGTTAGAATGTCTGTTACTGTAAAAGCATTTATACCATGACATAACTGGCTTCCAGTCATTGTTCTTTGTTTCACAAACAATAACATCAATGTTCTGGGATTGTAGCAAATTTTCCAATAAAAAACTTTATTATTAATTCTCCTAGGATTAACAACCATCAGAAATGCATCAAATGTTGCTATCTGTGAACTGTTAAATTTTCAACCTGGCAAAAATCCTGCCTAGTATTTGTCAAATATTGCAAAATATCTGCTGCAAAAATTCTCTTCCCTGATCTTGACAAATGCACGGCATCCTGTCTGAACACAGGCTTGGATGTGGTACACATTTCCATTTTTCAAAACAGGACATTTTTTCCATGTAGGTATTTACCCAAAAAATCTTTTCATTCACAGTGACCTGACTATCCTTTCTATAGGCGATTTGTAAAAAATATGTCCTAAGGGAGGGTGGCCTAATGGTTAAGGTGTTTGCCTTACAAGCACAAGGTGCAGGGTTTGAGTCTCACAAGGGATAATTGGCTAGGCTTAAAACGGCTCGCAAGGGCAGTTAGCTTAGTACTAACCTATGAACCTATGAACACCAGTACAAGCTATATTATCTAAGAGGGCTGTCTGTTCCCTACTAACACTTAGAGAATCCTTGCGGATGACATGAATAAAACCATATCGTACTTCCTTACATTAAGGCATTTCAAGGCTTGTCTCATATCTTCTATTTTTGCTCCTGGCAAGCATA
Source organism: Protopterus annectens (assembly GCF_019279795.1). NCBI lineage: Eukaryota > Metazoa > Chordata > Ceratodontiformes > Protopteridae > Protopterus > Protopterus annectens. The sequence continues at coordinate 494,032,303 of NC_056729.1, read as the reverse complement.
ACACTATTCGATGTTCATTATCTTCTCTGCAAATATAAGTATCACTTCCTCTAATAACTGAATCTCCAAATACAACAATATTTTGCTGGCCAGCTCTGAAGAATATTCATCGTCTAATGCAGTAATATCTGCTCTATAAATTGTTATGAAGGATAAATCTTCATCATCACTAGTCTTATTAATACCACTGTTTTCATTGTGTATTAAATTCTTATCCAGCTGGTATTGTAAATCCACTGCTTGAGCCATGTAGTCAACATCTGTATTTCTCTTCTTTGTTCTTACAGTAATGTTCTTTAATCCTTCCACGTTCAGTTTTGATTTCTCCTTTTCACCTGCGCCTTGACTCTTTTCTCCCTTCTCTGTTGGAAAAATCATGCCTTTTACTGTATTGTTTTGTTCATTACATTGTTAATACTTGTTTCTTTCAGAGTTTATTTCAATGTTTCTTGTACTGAGTTACACTTTGCACCTTGTATGTATACATATATGTATATTTTCATAGCTGTATGTATGCATGCATGTTGTTTATGTAATTTATATTTGGAGAGTCATTGAAACCAGAATCAAATTCCTTGTATGCGTGCATACTTGGCCAATAAATGTGATTCTGATTATAAAAAACACGAGATGTTCTAATTAAAACATAAGCTTGGAGTTTACAAACAGAATATTACATGCCACTAGGAAAAATCATAAAACTGGAATATTGGGGGTTGCTAACATTTCTTCTTGATGTCGTACACCAAGCTTTTTTTCAGGGAAAATAGAAACCTTGGGTCATTGTCCTTCATTTGCTAGTGAGATTATAGACTGATTACAAAACATAATTCAAATAAATATTTAAAATGGGCTGACTGTGTGGGAAGTGATATTTGATCCCCACAAGCTTCTTAAGATATTAAGGATTTTAATTAATGGTTGGTGCATTCTGCATGTTTTTTTTTTTTCATTTGCTGTGAATATATGTTGTTTTATGAGGAGTTATGTTCTGAGGATGACAAGAGACACGAAGGGCAGGCACACATCTCAGAATTAATTTTCTGCGTAGTGTCTGGATATTCTGTTGTTCAAAATTACATGGTAGGTTATAGAATACAAAAAAGACTACTTTTTATTCTGCATGTTGTTATTTTTATAGTACCAGATCCTATGTTAGAATTTTGTGTGCTCATTTTATTTTGGTTTCATGGTTTCATATACAAGTCCCTGGCATTCATCTTGATGAGGTCTAAACTTGCCAGGTTCAACTCTTAAGGAACTCAAGTGAATGACAATTTTAAAGTGTTGGAGTGTTGGGGGCAATCTTGGTGCCTTCTTATTATTGCAGTGCTACAAGTCAGATCTTGTTGTAGTGCTACAAGTTGGATCCTCCTTATTGTTGTAGTGATACAGGTTGGAGCCTTATTGTTGTAGTGCTACAAGATAGATCCTCCTTATTGTTGTAGTGCTACACGTTGGAGCCTTCTTATTGTTGTACTGCTACAAGTTGGAGCCTTCTTATTGTTGTAGTGCTACAAGGTAGATCCTCCTTATTGTTGTAGTGCTAAACGTTGGAGCCTTCTTATTGTTGCAGTGCTACCAGATGGAGCCATCTTATTGTTGTAGTGCTACACGTTGGAGCCTTCTTATTGTTGCAGTGCTACCAGATGGAGCCTTCTTATTGTTGTAGTGCTACACATTGGAGCCTTCTTATTGTTGCAGTGCTACCAGATGGAGCCTTCTTATTGTTGTAGTGCTACACATTGGAGCCTTCTTATTGTTGCAGTGCTACCAGATGGAGCCTTCTTATTGTTGTAGTGCTACAAGTTGGAGCCTTCTTATTGTTGCAGTGCTACCAGATGGAGCCTTCTTATTGTTGTAGTGCTACACATTGGAGCCTTCTTATTGTTGCAGTGCTACCAGATGGAGCCTTCTTATTGTTGTAGTGCTACAAGATAGATCCCCCTTATTGTTGTAGTGCTACATGTTGGAGCCTTCTTATTGTTGTAGTGATACAGGTTGGAGCCTTATTGTTGTAGTGCTACAAGATAGATCCTCCTTATTGTTGTAGTGCTACACGTTGGAGCCTTCTTATTGTTGTACTGCTACAAGTTGGAGCCTTCTTATTGTTGTAGTGCTACAAGATAGATCCTCCTTATTGTTGTAGTGCTAAACGTTGGAGCCTTCTTATTGTTGCAGTGCTACCAGATGGAGCCATCTTATTGTTGTAGTGCTACACGTTGGAGCCTTCTTATTGTTGCAGTGCTACCAGATGGAGCCTTCTTATTGTTGTAGTGCTACACATTGGAGCCTTCTTATTGTTGCAGTGCTACCAGATGGAGCCTTCTTATTGTTGTTGTGCTACAAGATAGATCCCCCTTATTGTTGTAGTGCTATATGTTGGAGCCTTCTTATTGTTGCAATGCTACCAGATGGAGCCTTCTTATTGTTGCAGTGCTACCAGATGGAGCCTTCTTATTGTTGTAGTGCTACACATTGGAGCCTTCTTATTGTCGCAGTGCTACCAGATGGAGCCTTCTTATTGTTGTAGTGCTACAAGTTGGAGCCTTCTTATTGTTGCAGTGCTACCAGATGGAGCCATCTTATTGTTGTAGTGCTACACATTGGAGCCTTCTTATTGTCGCAGTGCTACCAGATGGAGCCTTCTTATTGTTGTAGTGCTACACATTGGAGCCTTCTTATTGTTGCAGTGCTACCAGATGGAGCCATCTTATTGTTGTAGTGCTACACATTGGAGCCTTCTTATTGTCACAGTGCTACCAGATGGAGCCTTCTTATTGTTGGAGCCTTCTTATTGTTGCAGTGCTACCAGATGGAGCCATCTTATTGTTGCAGTGCTACACATTGGAGCCTTCTTATTGTCGCAGTGCTACCAGATGGAGCCTTCTTATTGTTGTAGTGCTACACATTGGAGCCTTCTTATTGTTGCAGTGCTACCAGATGGAGCCATCTTATTGTTGTAGTGCTACACATTGGAGCCTTCTTATTGTCGCAGGGCTACCAGATAGATCCTCCTTATTGTTGTAGTGCTAAATATTGGAGCCTACTTATTGTTGCAGTGCTACCAGATGGAGCCATCTTATTGTTGTAGTGCTACACATTGGAGCCTTCTTATTGTCGCAGTGCTACCAGATGGAGCCTTCTTATTGTTGTAGTGCTACACATTGGAGCCTTCTTATTGTTGCAGTGCTACCAGATAGAGCCTTCTTATTGTTGTAGTGCTACAAGATAGATCCCCCTTATTGTTGTAGTGCTACATGTTGGAGCCTTCTTATTGTTGCAGTGCTACCAGATGGAGCCTTCTTTTTGTTGTAGTGCTACAGTGATCTTTGAATCACTTCTTAATAATGCACTGAGCATTCCTGCTAGAAATAGGATGTGTTTCTGAATCCCAGGATGCGTCTTTTTCTGTAAACATTTTTTTAAGCAGGACAGCCATGTATAAAACCTAGCTTAACTCAAAGATATACATTGATCTAACAGGCTATTTTAGGAGGAAATGGAATAACCTGAACTCTGGTGTTATCCACACCAACTCTTATCTTACATTCCCCTCATAAATCCCAAATAATCTCCTTAAACTTGGCTAGTTTCATTCCTGTCAATATGTATTGCTGCATTAATTGCACCAAACATAATCTAAATAAATGCAAGAGAACTGCAAAATGTTTCCTACTCCTTTTGGGATTTGGCTGCCAGTTGCCAAGTCACAGGGTATGTCCATCTAATTTTATTTATGTATTCACATTTGATGAAAATGGGCATATTTCATACATTTAAGCTATGGACTTATTCTTTTGTCATAGATACTTTCTGTGTAGTCTGACATAAATTCTTTCATCAAGACCCTGTTGTATTGATCATGTTTGGCCCAGTCTCTAAACAAGATATTCAGAATATAGAACATCACAGGGGTTAATACAGGACTCTGTGTTTTGCAGAACATTAGTATACACCATGCTGAAGTCTGTAGTCGCATTTTCCATCTTGCATCTGAATTCATACCTTTTCATTTAGTACAAAATATTCTATATTTTTTGGGTGTTTACAGTGGGCAAACAGTAGAAGGTACTGCCATAAGGAAGTATTGAACTGTTGTCATATTTTCTGGCAGCTTATGCACTAATTACTTTTCCTGATTAGTGGTGAAATGACACACGTAGGTAGGGGAGTTTTAGGGGCGTGATGGAGTGGCATTATACTAGTAATATCCAACTGTTTTAATGCAGATGATTGAGGCTATGAGCTAGTAATGACCTTCTTCCTGTACTCCTGGGTTTGAATCCATCCGTCTTCTTTTGCCTACTATGCAACAGCGAGGAAGTCACTTAAACAGACGGTACCCAAAGGCTGTCCTTGAAAATAAACAGTTGCACATATTGGATTTGCCTGATTAATAAAATAAATAAATTAACAAATATGTATGTCTTCAACAAGTGAATGAGTTGGCACCACACTAACCTGTCCCCACTATCCATTCATTTAGGCTTACAATAGACACATGCAAAACCTTAGTGCCTAACACTTCATTTTAATTCATTTAAAGGGGGACCTTTGAAAACTACATAAACAATTCATCTCTGTGTGAGCTTCATGCATATATTCAGATGTGCTTGATTAATGTATCTTCATGTTTCATCCCTGTGTCTCTTTATTTGTCTGACAGTTGTTGAGATACTGTTCAGCTGTGCCAGCATGCACTCCAGACAACTTGTAAAGCATAGTATTACAAGAGTTTTTTACTCTGCTTTGCTGTTTTTTGAAAACTGGGTGCCTAACCTTTAACACATTCTCTGGGGATTTCTTGATAATATTTATGATGAACATAGTTGTTTGGCCATGTTATTTTTTGAGTGACCACAAGATGGTAGCAACAAGCTCATTACTACACATTTACTAAGCTCACACATAGACCAGACTAATGCTGCGTAATGAAGTACGTTTATACTGAGATGCTGTTTTTTTCTCAGCCCTGTACAGTTGTAAATGCTGAATAGTTTGCATCTTACATCACTCTATACTACGGTGAACAAAAACATTGACATGTTTTGTGACCAAGAAAAAGTACAGTGAGCGAGACCTTACATTTAATTAGGTTCCTCAGGAAAAGCTTGTGGAGGTAATATACCCAGTAAAATAACCACATCTCTAAATAACTGGAAAAACAGGCTACAAGTCAAGGAAGCAAAAATTAGGCAACTGGAACTGTATGCTAATGAAGGTGCATCTAAGGTAAATTTGATTGATGAAATTGTTTTTCTTTAACTTAGCTCTCTGCTCTTTTATTGTATGTATTTACTGATAAAATGAGTGTAACTGACTATTTTGGTATTCATTGCCCTGTTAAATGCAGCTTTAATCTTGAGTTTTGGGACTGCAGTATTTGTACTCCCCTATTGACCTAGGATGTGGCTGAAGAGGATTCATTTACTTCATCTGGATAACCAATAAAGAAGTCAAAATGGACGTCACGGGGCATGCTGCTTTCAGAAGAGGTATGCAGTATAAAATCACAGACTGTGAACAGCTGATAATAGAAGAGAGTAAAACATCAGAGGAACTAGGAGCTTTTGCTCAAGTGATGTAAATGTTACTGACCAGACCGGTGGGTGTACTGGGGAACCATAGTCACCAAAACACAAACTGGGAGATGCTCCAATCCAGAATCAGGAGAGGGAGGAAACAAATATGAACTTGCAAAAACTGACCTCAAGAAGAAGGCAAGAATGCCAAGAAGGAGTGTTTATCTCCAATGTATATCAGCTAACAGAAGTGAGATGACCAATGGGCAGTAGTGTTCATGGCACAGAGTGACTCACATTTCTTGGGATACTACTGGGAATTTTACAAGGACGGAGATGTGGGGTTATAAGGTAGTACATTTCGGTCTTTCGGGAAGCGAGCAGTAATGTAGAAATGTGGCAGGAAATGAGGACATTGGAAGGGCAGAGCTTGTGCTTTAATGATTAGGTGAGTAAGAGAATAAAGCCCTATATTAGGAAAAATAAGTGTGGGAACAGGGAAAAGTGACTTGGTCAATGGGAGAGCAGGGCCAGTGTTAGCATTTTGGGGGCCCCCAGCAGATGTCAAGTTGTGGGCCCCCTAGGCACTTCCAGTCAACGTATCACCCTATCGCTGATACCCCTCTTAAGCAACCATTTAGTTCATGCTGCAAACTGACTGACCAAGCTACAATGCTCTTAATTACAACAGACCTGTGTGCCACACTGTGTTGGCCCATCTCACAAAGGGACATTTACAGTTTCTGGAATTTAGTTGCATCAATGATACATTGCAGGAACTCTACATACAGGTCTGGACTTAGGTGAAATAGTGTCCTAGGCCTACTGTTTCGACCACCCAACACACTATACCCTCCAATCTTTCCCCAATTGCCCCCCCCCCCCATCTTGGGCTTCCCATGCTATACACATTACTTTTTTCTTCCTTTTCTCAGATTTTGCTTTACTCTTCAGCTTTTTCAAGAAGCCATATTTTTCCTATATGCTCTGAAGTGCATTTAAATTATTTTTTTCTTTTTACACAACCTTTTCATCCAATGATAGCTTGAACAGAAATTTTGATTAAGAAAAGAAATTGTGTTGCTGCTCAGCTTTAATTTTCCTTGCATCCTTTCAACACAGCTTTCCTGACCAAGCAAGCACAGCAATAACCATTTAGGAAATAACTCAGTTAAGCCAGAGCCACCAGAAACACTGGGTTATGCAGGTTCTGAAATACATTTAGAGATTTTCCTAACTGTTTAATCCAGGTTGTACCAAAGACTTAATGTCCAAAGATGACAAAATAGTAACTCACAATAAACTAACAACCCAATTGTTGTCTGGATATACAGGTCCTATCTTGGAACTGCCTTCCTCCCTACCCCCCCCCCAGAAAAGACTGCCTATGCATCCTTCTGGTGTTAGACTGGGATGAAAGCAGAGGTTCAAATTTCTACAGTTATATATTTCAAGTGAATGCTGACATACATATACATAGCCTGCCTCCTCATTCCTCTTCCCAAGCTACCTGCATACATGCCTGAAGTGTGATTGTGAGAAAAGTGAAAATAACAACTTTGTTGCTCCTAGACAGTGCACTCATCCTGCCCAAACTACAGTAACCTTCTTTGTACATCTTTGAGGTCTGTCAGAAATGTAAAAGAAAATAATGAACACACTATCCTCAGCCCAAACACATAATAACTTCATGTGCACACCTCTAAGGTTTGACTGTGACGGCAATTAAAGAAGTAATAATCACACAACCCCCCCCCCCACACACACACACACATACACACACACATAACCTACAGCAGTTTACTGTACACATACATCTGATCAGAGCTGGTTTCAGAATGGGTGCAGTTGATCCTAGCAGGGTCATATCAAACCCCTGTTCAGGTTAAAGAGCACAATCAGAAAATCAATGCATTTTCCTCCTCATTTTCCCCAACCAGCAACAGCTTTTATGGGGCCCCCACATACACTCAAGGATGATTAAGGGAGCCCAATGTTTCCATTTATACAGTCTGAGGAATGGGAGTACCCAGACTCTTAGGAGATCTAAGTGTATGAATGTTCTGTGATATATTTTATTCATTACTTTTGAAATATAATTACTTGTTAGCTACACTTTTAACTGATACCCAGAAGACTAATGTCTGTACCCTGGCATTACTGGGTGTGTGCACAGATAAAAATCACTGTTATTTTACACACACACGCACACACGCACACACACACACACACACACACACACACACACACACACACACACACACACACACACACACACACACACACACACACACACACACACACACACAAGCCATAGCAATACTAGTTTTGTACTTATTTCAACAAATAGCAGTACACTGTGCAACACTGGTATTGTCACACCAGATCAGTGACTGCCATTTAGCAGTTGTCAAACAGCAGCAGGGGTAAGTCACTTTTATTTACCTTCCTTGATTTTTCTCATAGTTTTGCTCTATCCTTTGTAAAAAGTTTGATTTGCTTGTAAATCATTCAGGATTACAGATGGTCAATAAATCCAGACATCAGCGTTTTATACTTATTTGTCCAAAAATGAAAGCTGATGAAAAAGGTGTTATACTATTAGCTTTTTAACTGAATTAATGTAATATTTGGAACATGTTCATGATTTTGAGCCTTTATTCAGCTACTATAGGTATTGCAATGAATTCTTCTGCAAAGAAGTTGAAAGTTGCAGTAGCTGGTGTTCTGCTAGAGTTTATAAAACTCCCTGAAAAAGAAAACCATCCCTGAAGATCAGAAGCATCAGCTTTTCTTAAAATCCAAAGTTTGCACTGAGAACAGTCACTCTGGGCTGCTGATCTCTCTAGTGCTTACATTGCTTATGTTCATAATCAGCTTTATCCTAACGGGGTCATATCACAGACATGTTCAGGTTAAAGGGCATAATCAGGAAATTACTACATTTTTTCTCCTCATTTTTCCCAACCAGCAGCAGCTGTTGTGGGGCCCCCACACACAGTCAAGGATGACTAAGGGGCCTCCCTTGCAGCCATGGATACTGCAAGTACCTAAATTGGCCATGTTGTTAATTTTAGTGGGCTGAATGTCCACTAGCAGAGTTTAACTAAGCCAGGGGTACTATATTAGTGGTAAAATATTTAATGAAATTGTGAAGCCTGTTGCTTGATAAAACACTGTTATTATAATCAGAGATATCTATGGATTTTAAAGGAGATATAAATAAGACTTATTACCCATCTAGTTTATTAATAAATAAGACTTATTACCCATCTAGTTTATTAAGTACACAACATTGTTGTACTAGCTTTTGTTGGTTTGATGGGCCTGTTGCAAAATATCAGGGTAAGGCAACCTGTTGTGGTTGGGGGCCCTTCAGGAACAGGGGGCCCCCAGCGACCAAAGGGTTAGCTGGTGCCTAAAGCCGGCTATGTGGGAGAGGGGTTGATAAATAATATAAGGCATGGATGAGGATGAGGAAGAGAGGACGATGAGAGAATGAGTGGATAAAAAGTCAGTAAAGATGTCTACCTCACAATTGCATGATCTGGGATTGCTGTCTGTGTGCAGTTTCATGCTCTTGCCATGTCTGCATGGCTTTTCTTCACACATTTCATTTTCCTCCCACCTAACAAAACCATGTCTCTGATTGGCTGCTTTAAACGTGGATATATATATATATATATATATATATATATATATATATATATATATATATATATATATATATATGTAGGGTAGCCACCAGGTGGTGTGAACATTGACTCTAGATGATTGTCACTGTTGAAATGATAAATCAAGCCTGTGTGCAAAAATTGGAAAAAATGAGGTGTAAATCTCTGGGTGGATGGATGGATGGATGGATATGTGGATATATATTGCACTGACCCTTGCCTTTATGGCCCAAGTCATTGCTAAAAAAGATTTGTGATGACCAGCTAAGTTACCCAACCAACAATTGATTAACTTAAACTTAAAGGTCATCTAGTAGGCAAGAATGGTCTTAGAGAAAAATATTAGAGAGGCAAGGGATCATATGTTTATAAAGAAAGCATAAGCAAGGTAATGCAACATTGCATAAAGGGAGGAAAGCAGATTTGGGAAAACTGGAGACTGTATAGAAATAAAGAATGAGAGTTTTATGTCTGTATGAATGCTAAGGCAGAATTCTAACATGAGAGGGTAAGGCATGTGTCTATAGACACAAATGGACAGATAGAAAAGTGACTAGGGAAGGGGATGAGAAGGAACTTAAGGGACACTGGGGATATGTTAACAAGCCTATTATTTATTTATTTGTGTTTATTGCTTTGTTAGGTGGGCTAGTCCTGGAGCCCTTTTCAGTCATGACACAGGTGTAGAAGAACAGCAAATTACAGAGTTAGTATGATTTGCAACACAAAGTACAGTGCTTACACAGCTAGTTATAGTTCATAATGTTACACAGCAAATGACAAAGTTGAGCATTGCAGTAGTCCAGGCTACATAACATTCAGTTATGCTTTATACTTGTATTAACTAAGTAGGAAGAGCAGGAGGGAGTGGAGGAAAAGAGAATGAGGAGAAAACTGTGGGTGCATTAGTTTTGTATGCACATCTTTACATAGTCTGATTTCTGCATTAGGATTCAGGTCTGTTACACAAATTGCTAGTTAGTGTTTTGTGGAAGAGGAAATAGAAGGCTTTGTCTCTGTCTAAGAAATAGGAGCATTTGCAGGAGCCCTTTAGATGTTTGTAAAATTTTTTTTCAGAATGATTTATAGTTTGTCATTTGTCCATTTTCCTGAGGGAGCTTGTTTCAAGTGGCAGGAACAATTTATCTACAGCTCCTTTTATTGCCTACAAATTTAAATGGGGGCCTAAGTGGTGTTACAGAACTATTTCCTCACTTCTTAGGGAAAACTTGAAGTTTGGCTCCAAGGCAAGGGCAGTAGTGTTCATGCAGGATTTTAAGGTTCAGGTATGAAAGGAGGGGGAGAGTACACTTACCCAGGATGGGGAGGTAGTTAGTTTTCTGTAATGGGATGCAGTGATTCTTGTTATGAGTCATTGCACCACATGTACCAATATGATTCTATCATAGTCCATGTACATGTAAATGACTTAAGATGTACCTCCCTAGATTATATGAAGAGAGACATTATAGCTTTCTCAGACTATGTGTTTCAGGCACGTGTATGCCTAGCATTGAGCAGCATTCTACCTTCACTAAGGATGGAACAACACATGAGTTGACTTCAGTAATTGGCTTAGTTTCAGGTGTCATTCTAGGGAGATACAATATTTGTCAGCATGGGAGGATATAGTTACCAAATCACATTGCTTTGCCAAGGATAGTCTGCACCTATCCCCTCTAGGCTTTTGAATACTGGCTAAGAATTTATCCTCCCTATAGAACCTTTTTTTAGGCAATACCAAACTGACAGACCTTCTGACATAGCAAAATCATCCCAAGGGAACCTTGAGGTGTTACTCCTCAGTACTAGGAGCTTAAACAAGTAGCTGCAAGCTGTCTTCATCTAAGAGAACACAAACATCTGTGTGAGTTACAGAGACATTATTTAAAGCAGCAGAAAGTACCCCAGCAGTGCAAGACTTAAGTTCTTTCCACATATTTAGACCAGCAACTGCACAGACAGGGACTAAAGGTGGAAAACTCTCAATGTAAATCTGTAGCAATCTTACCTCTAGGTTGGTTAAACAGGATGAAGGCTGGAGTTCCTCCACATCCAGATTACCATAGACAAATTTCCATACCATAACCTAGCAAGCTATAGGTCACTTTCTATATCCCATGAAAACCATAGCTCATACTTGGAGCTACTGGATGCACTCACCATTTAACCAAATGCCATGCTCGTGGGGGACTTTAGTTACCTTTCAATAGACTAGAAATATTATAAGGGCTGAAATTTGCAGGCCCACTGATTCCTGGATTTTGTAAACACAAACACCCTAGAATAGAGGTTCAAACATATTGGACTTGGTACTCAAAAATATGGGAGAATGATGCACCATGTCACCTAAGAAAGAGCCAGAAATTGCAAGTCTATTATTCTCACATCCATCTCAGACAATGTTATAGAAAATACCATGGAGGAAATGCTGGTGGAATTCCTGCATGCTCATTGCCTTGTTGATGGCTGTCATAGATAGATGTCACATGATAGAGATCTTACCAGGCCGTTGTAATTAATTTTTATGACAGCATTGCCACTGAGGTGGAGATGAGAAACCCAGTAGATGTTGTGTATCTTGAATTCACTAAGGTCTTTGATGGTATACCACACAGGTGGTTGGTGGGGAAATTAAATATTTTGGGGCAGCCCATAATCCTGTGGTGGATAGGAAACTAAATGAACAGCAGCCGAGGGCAACAGTTAGGAAGGATATGTCTGGAGGTAAACTATAACCAGAAGAGTGCCACATGTTTTGTTGTCAGAGAAAGTCAATTGTATTAGATTTGTGTTTAATATCATATTGAGGTGTGGTAAAAAGGTTAACTTGTTCGCAAACAACCTTGGCCTAAAGCTATGAATGACAGAAAAAATAAAACACAAAAAGAAGTGCCTTCTAATTATGTGTGGTCTCAACTTTGCAGCTGTTAATGCTGGCCAGTAACAAAGTAGCAAACAGCTAACACACACTTCAATGAATGCATGCCAGTATATGTTTTACAGATAAGCAGAGCAAACTGGCTCCCTATTGAAATGTTGGGACTCATAGTACTGAGTGCCAACAAGCTGAAAAAAAAAAAAAGGACCGAAAACCTGGGAGAAGAGCGAATCATGAAGACCACATTTCCCCTTTAAATTTCTTTTTTGCAAGGGGAAAGCCTCCCTGTACCACCAGATATGTGTATGGGAAGGCAAGCCCCCCCAAACTTATATATACCAACTCTGAGATCACCATACCTTGGAGAAAAGGGAATATTCTAAGAAATGGCCATTCTGGACTTATGTAAATCCATTTTTCAGCTATTCAGTCTCCATGTTTCAGGACTTGCTATGGCTGGTACTGATATTTAAAATGGTTACCGAGCAAAACCTCACTACTGCAAATTGTTTCTGGCATTGTGGCACAGTAATATAAACCTTCTACTACATATTTCAGACACTACACAGTCTGTGGCGTAAAACAACTCTGCACATTATAAATAATCAGTGGATTTCCAATGCGGTGCTCTTGATTCAAAGTTATCCGATGTGCACTACTGCCTGCTTATAACCAAAGCACCACAGTCTCACATATTGATCATACCATGTAGGTCTTTGCAGTCTATTCCAGCTGAGTTGTACAGACTGTGGCACAGGCATGCAAATTTAACTTTCTGTCAACCTACAGATAATTTCATAACCTGTTTCTGTAGTTTCTGAGCTGACAGTATTCTGTTAAACTATTTATATATATTTCATTAAAAAACTTCCTGACATCTGCAATATGGCCAACACAGCTGTGTTGTCTTCAGCCAGTATTAGAAACTATGATATTCTATTTTCAGACCTGTAAAGAGTAGTTGCTAAATGTTTACTCTCCCACCTCTGAAAAAGAGTACTGTTGATTAGAAAACAAAACTATGCCTTAAGAAACAGACAGAATAGTGTACTTGTGCTACCCTTACCTGCTTTCAAAAGCAAAACAGGAGAAAGAGCCTTCTCCAGATTAGGACCTGCTCCATGGAACCCACTTGATACAATGTGAAAAATAATTAAATGCTGGAGTTATTCACACAAAGAAGCTAAACGCACCTGAATTCATGATGCTAGTTACATTCTTACAATTGCCCACGTGAGATTGTATAATGCTGTAAACTTTCTTATTCTGTCAATTGCAAACACAACTTCATATGTATGTGCAAATATGTACATATCACTTTTATTGTATTTTGCATGTGCTGGTTCTTTGTTCTCTATTAAACAGTGCTTTAACATATACATTGTTTATTACCATTGTATACCATTTACTTTCTTTGTACTATTTTCAGTACCCAGGTCATGACCAAAAGAGGTCAGTAGACCAGCTCACCTACCCACTAAACAATTCACAAATAAATAAATCAACTGATAATGTGCATTCACACATGCAATGATGCAGCCCTGCGAGCATAACTGGGAGCTCAAATAAGGGCTGCACAGCAAAGTTCCTACTATTAATGCAAAGAAAATGGATTTATAGGACAGGCAGAAAGGATATAAAGTAGGGAAACATACAGAAGGAAAAGGGGAACAGAAGATTAGTATGGGGTAGGGGAGCAATGATGTATATTTTGTTTGTGGTTAGGTGCCTATTTTTTTATTTCTACAGAAAAAAGTAGAGGAAAAAAGTAATGTGGGGCAAGCAGACAAAGCAACACAAGACAGACAAGTCTGCTAGGGAAAGTGGTGACACAAAGTGGATCAAGAACTCAAAGGAGAGATGCAGACAGCAGACAGAGGTAGGATATCTGGTAATGGGGAGGACTGGACTACAAACAAGTGAGTAAAGTGAAACATAAGGACAGGGGAGCACCATAATGGAGGACTGGGTGGGGTGATGGCTGACAACCCTCGTGGCTAAGTCCAACCACTGTTGGCCCACACTGACAGTCACACGAGGACACACTTCAGGCTGCCAATATGATTGTCCAGTTACTGGTCCACCATGGCCATCACTAGACATTTCCCCTTCTGTTAGGAGGCATACCAGGACCATCCAGTGAAGACCACCAACTGGGAGCCTGCACCCTCTACCAGAGGTAAAGAACTAGTGAGCACCAGAGAGCCTTTTAGGTCACTTCCTCCTGAATGACCTATGTCACACTGTAGAGAGGTGGGCTGGAGATTTTTTGGAATCTAGAAGGTGAAGGCAAAGCTAACATATGGTGAAGTGGCCACTGTTGCACTATATCCACTGCTGTGGATGGCACTGGAGAAAATATTAATGTAAATGGAATTAAACAAAACAGCAAATGCAAAGAAAGACTGTAATCAGGACAAAAGCAAAAGCAATTATCAGTACTGTGGGCTACAGTGACTGGCAGTACAGGCTCCTGGAGGAGTAAACTGTAGTTAAGTATACAATGCAAAAGCACAGAGGCCTGAAACAAATAAACTGCAGAAGTATGTGCACCAGAAGGGGCAAGATTACATGCCACCTAACCAGTCCCCAATGTGTAGGAAATTGTCATAATCCAGGACAGTAAACAGTGTGGCTGCAAGAAGCAGAGAGGCTCAGCTGAACCAACCTCTGAGTATGTAGTACCTATCCTGGAAAAGTAGCTGGTGGAAGACACGACCTACCAAATATTGACCTGCATGGCACTGAGGACACCATACAATATATATATCCTGCCACAGAATTCCCAAAGGAAGCCACATGACACATTGAAGCCGAGTGATAATACCATGCTTTGACATATGACAATCACCATGACACTAACCTGGTAGCTACATGACTGTGGTATGCCAGGTACAGCTGACACAGGTGAGTTTGAAATAGTCAGTGGAAGAGTAAGCCATGGGTGGCTGACAATGGCGTTGTGTATTAATGGCACAGTAGATGGATGTCAGGCTGACAATAGGATTGTGTATTAATAGCACAACAGATGGCTGCAGACATCCCACTGAATGCTGCCAACCACACAGGCCCAAAGCAGATGATGACTTCCTGGGTTGTGGTGTCACATCCACTGTCAGTCCAATTTGCATCATTACGACAATTTGGGAATCCCTGGTGGTAGGATGGACAGCAGAACAGTTCACCCTGCAAGGTGTGTGACACATGAAGCAAAGCAAAGTTATAAGCAATGGTGAAAATAATTAACAGGACTGCAAACGCACAGTAACACAGGAGACTATGAAGTATATAGCTATAACATCAATTTAATATGTGTACCCTGATGCCTTGATAGCCTTGATGGCCTTATTTAGCATATCAGTCTATATTCCTCAATCTCACCTTGTGCTGGAAAACAGAAAATAGGAAAAATACCAGTAATTACATATAGCTGAACAAAAATGCCTGTCTATGTATATGTAATGCTTAGTTGTTCATACTTATTATAGAAATCTGGCATAATCTTCTTAACTTCTTGTTCACATTGTTGGAGAAGATCAGGGTGGTACCTCTTCATGTCACTGTAATTATGTCAGCACTGCTTAGTAGCATGGATGATACTCAAAGTATCAATCACCTCCCTTTTAAGGCAGCACCAAGCATTCACCTTGTACTGGGGCTCTCATAGGAGTTAACTAGCAGGATCTTATATAGTACCAGTGTAAGGAAGCAGAGAAATATTTTAGCCACTCTCCTGCACCATAGGATCATAGAAAGTTATTAGGCTATTTGCCCTGAGGCCCATATAAGCCTAGCCAAGAATTTAGCCCATGTTCCAACAAGTCAGCACCCTATGCCACTGTCCAGCAGGGACATAAGTAGAATCCCAGGGGTGTATTTTCTGTTTCCCATCCAGTTATCCAGGTTGCGCTTAAAGAAAGTTTAGTAAGGTACTCTGCTTTAAATGGAGATGGAGTTTATTCCACAAAAGGGGGAGTCTTTGGGACACAAATCTGTCCCACCAACAAGTCCTACTCATGTCACAGACCAGGCTGAGTTCTCGAGTGCGGGTTACTCGAGTGGAGCTTGACTTGCAGATATGCAGCAGTCCCATCAGGGCGGGGCCTGAGATTGCTTTGTATGCCAGACAGAGGTCACCTTTGAGGAGTCTGTAGGAGACTGAGTAGAGGGACAGGGCTTTTAGCCTATCTGTGTAGGGTAGATGTTTGAGGCCCTGGATTCTCCAGGTGAGGAATCTCTGTGGTCTCTCCAGCTGCTGCATGTGATTTGCGAGGTACATGCCAAAAGGGGCATTGTATTCAATAATCGGTCTTATAAGGGAAGAATACAGGGATGTTATGACCACCTTGTCCCTGGATGAGATACCGTTACTAATGAGGTGAGCCATGTAGAAAGCTTTCCGTACAACGGAGAAAATGTGGTTATCAAAAGCCAGTTTGTTATCAACCTGGCTTCCCAAGTTCCTCACAACTGATTGTGTGCTTAGTGTCTTATTATCAATGTGATAATTTGTGGGGATGTCATTCTCCCGAAAAGGGACGATGATGAATCTTGTGGCATTCAGTCTGAGGCCATGTTCCTGGCACCAGTCATTTGTGTGGGTGAGACCTTCTTGGAGGATGTCCACATTACTAGGGGAATTGATGACCGCATCCAGCTTACAGTCATCTGCAAATTTGGTCAGCCATGGCCCACTAGATTTAGCCTGCACCTCTGAAAAGTATATCCCAAACAGTAGAGGCCCCAAGTCTAATCCCTGGGGTACATCACTTGTTACGGGTCTAGTACTTGAGGTGGCTTCCCCTATTTTTGACTAGGTGGGTTCTATCAGTAAGCCAGTTCGCTACCCATCTGGTAACATATGGATTGATGCCTAGTTGAAAGAGTTTATCTATTATACCTGAGTGGGGAATAGTATCGAAGGCCTTAGCCAGGTCAAGGTAGGCGGTGTACACCATCTTCCCCTCATCTATGGCCTTGATGACTGTCTCAAAGAAGTCGACCAAATTTAACAGCCATGACCTCCCCTTGACAAAACCAAACTGTGTGAGATCAAGTGTCTGGAGGTTGCCAATGTCCTTGTTAATGAGGTCCATGATAATCTGCTTCATGGCCTTGCAGATCAGGCTAGTTAGGCTGATGGGTCTAAATTTCCTGGATCGGTGGACACTCCACCTTTGTGCAAAAGGATGACAGTAGCTGTCCTCCTCTCGGCTGGAATGAAGCCGGTACTCAGGCTTTGGTTGAATAGGGTACCTAATGGTGCTGCAAGTTCCTGTCTGAGTTCATGTAGGATGCAGCCTGGGATGTTATTGGGTCCCATGGAGGCTGTAGTTTTTGACTTGAGAGGGCAGTGATGACTAGAGATAAGGGGAGGGAGGCAGGTACTGGGATGTCCTGTTTTACTGATGGGGAGACAGAGAAATGAAGTTTTCACTGAACCTGACTGCCAGCAGGTTGACTATATCTACAGGGTTTGTGTATGTGGTGTCTTTGACCACCAGTTCTGAGCAGACCTAGCTGCTTCCCTTGAGATTGCGGACATATGTGAAGAAAGCCTTATGATTGTCTTTAGTAGATATGGCCAGTTTGGACTCAAAGTTTGCTTTGGAGGGTTTCACTAGTGCTCTTGTTTGCTTGATCAGGCTAAGAAGAGATTGCTTCCAATTAGACACCTGCTCCTTCTTGGTCCAGGACAGCAATATTTCCCTTTTATTATAGAGTTTATTTATTGTAGATGTCCACCAGACAGGTGTACTTTTCCTTGAGGAGGATGATTTCGTCCTGTCTGGTATTCCTGATTCCATGCATCTATATAAATGCTCATATAGTACTTTGGTGTATGTTTGGACATATGTGCCAGTTTCCGTGGAGGGGGTTGGGAGCTGTGAAGCTGTTTATAGCTTCCCTCAGGAGGTTGTAATCAGCTTTGGAGAGTTTTTTTGTTTGACCCTAGCTTGGGGGGGTTCAGGGGAGATGGTGACTTCGAAAGTGACTGCTTTGTGGTCGGATCTTACCAGGGATGATGACACTGTAGGGATGCTGCAGTGATTACTCATGTTGGTTAATACCAAGTCCAATGTATTTTTACCTCTTGTGAGGGTGTCAACCAACTGGTTGAAGGCATTTGCATTGAAAAAATCAAGGACTCTCAGGGCATTTGTGTTTTGGCATGAGTATTTCTTCCAATCTATGGTTGGATAGTTAAAGTCACCCAGAATCAGGGTAAAGGGTTCAATCTTGATAGATTCAAAGAGGTCCAGATAGGTAGAGTGGGCAACTTGATTCAGAGTTGGAGGCCTATAGCTAGCTATGATTTGAACAGGGGTCTTGTCATTTGTTAACTGCACCTGGAGTATTTCCTGAGCATCATACTGTTTGACCAGCTTACAGGTGTGTATGTCTTTTATATATATTGCAACTCCACCTCCTTTTGTTTTGCTACCCATGGCTTGGGGTCTGAATGAATGATAGGATGAATAACATGGTATGGCTGGGGTGCTCTCCAGGCTTTGAACCAGGTTTCTGTGACTGCACAAATGTCAGTTTCTTCCAGGGTTAAGAATGCTTGCAATGAGTGCAGTTTCATGTTTAGACTCCTAGCATTTAGCAGCATGACCTAACTTACGTTTTGATGAAATTTTCATGTTGGTAGTTTTGGCCTCATGGCATTCCCTAAAAAAAGCACTGCAGAGAGGCAAGAGCCTTTGCCAGGAGCCTAAAGCCCAAGGGAGACAGATGCAGGCCATCTCTGGCAAAGCATCATGGCTTGTCAATCATGTTATCCCAGGCTGTCAGGTACTGGATCCCCTTTGAATGACACCAGAAACTAAGCCATTTGTTAAAGTCAATCATTTTCTGTTTGTATTGAGGCGTAATTCTGGGTGATGGTAGAATGCTGCTTAAGGCTAGGGACATACCTTCCTGGGACACATACTCAGCGAGCTCGATCATGCCTCTCTTCATATAGTCCAAGGAGATACTTCTCAAGTCATTCACTCCAACATGGACTATGACAGAGTCAAAACAGCACCTGTTGAGAGACTTGAGTGTATTGGTGATATGGCAGATTCTAGCACCCGACAAACAACTAATCGTGACTTTCTCCTTATCCAGCCTGGTAAGGGGCACATCTGTGCATCTCACAATGGAGTCTCCTATGACTAGTATGTTGGGTTTATGCTTAGGCCTTAGTGGCTGTTGAGACACAGGTGTGTGGACTATGTGTGGTGTGAGGTGTGGTGGGCAGTGGAGTTTGCATATGTTTATGCCTCGGAGGCCTCTTTTGTTTGAGTATGCTTTTGTTGAGGGCCTCCGCATATGTGGAAGTGTGTTGTGTAGGTGTGGGTGGTGTTTGAGGTGTGGTATTCATGTTGCCAACCTTCTCAGTGCCAGATATACTGGTTTGTGGGGGAGAAAGCAATGACACTAGGTGCACTTCCAACTCAGCAGCTTCAGAAGCCATGGGCACAGCATGGGTTGGGATCATGAGGAATATAGTAGCAAATTCACATCAGTGCATGTGTGCAAACCATGTTATGTGCATTGGTGGGCATCATGGCAGTGCAGCATAGCCCAATGCCACTACAAAGTCGCATAACAACAGATTTTCCTGCAGGGGGGCTTATGTGTGCAGGACATGCAAGATATCAAGCCTGTGTATGCCACTTTGGTGTCTGGTAGCTCACCATCTTGCTACCAGTCATGGCATAGTGGTGGCATAGCACCTATAGGGCCCATGAGTGGAATGTCAAGAACCCTGCAGCCCTGTCAAAGCCATGGATCTGCTGACACACAGTCTGGCACACATTACATTAAATGTACAGTTCAGAGACATTTACCCTAAACTGCATAATTGCTGCTCTGTAAGCCATGAACTAGCATGATATGTAAACAGCAGACCCCATTGCTGTGGTAAGGATACACTGGCCAGTGGCAGGTGGAAAGTGATTGGATAAATGTAGGATTTGTTTTATTTTTGTTGGGGCTGATAGGAGGGGGGGAGCATATGGAGAGCTGCAGTGATGAATGAAGACAGGGCACAGATGAAGGCAGCTGTTGCGCAGTAGCTGTATGGCTGAGGGGCTGTATATGCTGTACATCAGATATAACCTATTCATATAATACAGCAGTGAGGGGAGGGTAGAGTTGTCATAATATACACAGGTGGGGAGGGGCACAATGACAGGGAGCAGCAAATTGTGAAATTGGAGGCAGGACTAAGCATGTGAAAGGGAGTGGGTTACTTGGCTGGATGGTTGGGGGAGTTGCCTATACTGTGAAGGGAGAGGGTAGTGCTTCCTGAAGAGGTGTATGTACCAAGATGTAGTGGGTACTTGCTCCCTATGGGTTATATATGTCACAGTTTCTGCAGATGTCATTGCATTGTGTGTGTGTGGCTGTGACAGATGTTGTGAGACCTTGGGTAAAAATAGATTGTAAACATCCCCAGCTACAGGTACACCACCTCTGAGAAACAGGACAGGCACTAACATACATTAGCAAGTACAAAGCAGAACTTCTAGACCATATCTATCTAGCCATGCCATGTGCATCACTACCATGTGGGCTGTGTCTGTATGGGTGACCGTGCCGTGCCACATCAGGCTGTCTGATGGTGGATGGTGTGGAGGAGGTAGTATGTGACCCTGACCTTCTTGTCTTGTGGGTTGTACCCAAAGTGGAGACAGATGGGCGGTGGCCACAGGAATGGCATTGACCAAACCCTCACATATGTCTTAACACAGGCCATGCAAAACACCTTCATCTCTGACGTGGCTCAAGTGTAATCCACCCCCAGTGTGAACAATGAAACAGCATGGATGGCCATTGGTCTGTCACTTCTGAACCCTGTCCCCATGCTCTGTGGTGGCACTGCCCATTGTTGATGCATAGGCAGGAGACAACAGTGCTCCCAGTGTATGGGTGTCAGCCTTGACCCAGCCTTCCACAGGCATTGGAGAGGTTAGGAGGAGTTCCACAGGCAACTGAATTGTGTCAGTAGATATGAGTGGTAATGTAACCATTGCTGACAGTGCTACAGTGCCCTTAGACTGTACTAGTGTTAGACTGGCATAATCATTAGGGTTCAAACAGCACTGACATTAAGCAGGCCCTGTTGCTCAGTACACATAGCAGTTATGCACAGAATGTAAACAAACATACCCTGTGTGGTACGCCTTCATGCCTGTATCCCTGGCATCCCTGTAGAGGAGATATAGTGGTGTCCAGCATCTCTGAGCTCATGGTGCTGTCACAAAAAAACTTTGCAACACATCCCTCTCTGTCAAAGAGTATACCAGGGGATATAGTAGGTACTGCTATCTGCACTGTGCCATGTCTTCTCTCTTTCATCATTTCAGCTCCCCCATGCACTCTTCAGAAGGGCTGCAACTGGAGCTAAAGCTCTGAGGTGTGCACTGCTTATTCAGCATGCATAGTCATCATAGGCCAGAAACATAGGGATACTCAGTACCATCAAACATCACATTTTCCTTCCGTGGTGCAGTTGGCATTGACATACCTCTCAACCTCTAAGGACAAGAATTCTGAACAAAACCAAAAATAATGGGAGGATAAAGGCCCCAAATTATGGACACATTTTAAATATTGTTTTTATAAACGTGCAAATTTGTTATAATAGCCTGCTTTGCATCAGCATGCATTTTCTAAAGGATATGAAGTCAGAAATTCACATTTATGTCATTATTTAGTGACTTCAATCCTCAGAAATTTGCCAGAAAACCACAAACTGTATGAGGGACAGACCAAAAATATGAGAAACAAATCTTGACATTCTGCAAAAATCTGGGCTTTTAAGAGGTATTGTACATTAATCAACAGATTTGCCACAATGTATTTAATGGAGTTGTTAGGTATGTTACGTGGCCTTCATGATGATGATGCCCAGCTATAAAATGATGTAGCCCAGACATTAGAAAGTGATGTTTATGGTGAGGTTTGTGGTGGCAAATAATGTTGCAATGGCTGCCAGTCTGCATAAGATTGCCATAGCCATCATCTCTCCCAGAATGGCATGGCTGGAGTAGGGTAGGGAAATGCAGTGGCCATATATGTGAGCCATTGCAAAGGACATGCTCAACAGCCATGCCTGAAGCTGTCAGATGCCCTGGTGTCCCTTGTTGTGTGTAAGCATGATGTGGAAGGACACAGTTACCTATCTCCAAGAATGGCATCCCTCACCAGCAAAAATCATCAAGGTCCAGGTGTAGCACATCATCCCTGCCACAGGAGGTTATCAGTCCTGCACACTCTGACCAGCAAAGATTCAGGAGGTCAAAGTAATGAAGTAGATCACCACCTATGGCTGAGTTATCCTTGAGGCCTACCATCTTCTTAGCAGTAAAGTAATATCAGAAGATGAGCATCCATGCTACAAGAGGGCATAATCACTGATCCCATCTATCTTTCCAGTGATTCTACCTCCAACATCCTGCTCCAATGATGTATTTCCCTTACCCATTTCCTGTTTCCAGTCCTGATGTGCTCTGTCCCTGGCCCCTGTGCATCTTCAGCCCTTTACCCACACCTTCAACCTACCCACACCTTCCACCCTGTTTCCATACCTAGTTTGTGTTGACAGTCTTGACAATATTGTGTTATTTTGCACCCTGATACACCCGTGCAAATGGCGATGGTTGTGACAGATTCCACAATAAATCCCACATGGTGTGGAAATCATGTCTAATGCACCAACCAGCAAAGCCTAATAGGAACATTGCACAGAGTATGTTTATTGTTTGCTGCAACACATGATTCAAAATTGTTAACCAGATGTTGCTGCCTTGCCAGCACTGCTTTGTAGTACACCCATTACTGCTGATGGACTCTTGATGACCATACCTCATTCATATGCTGCTAACCATCATCTGCATCAACTGCTGCTGCTACTGATGGATAATGTAATACAGCCACATATAAGATCAAAGATATCGTGGGAGATACTCCTCGTTTTATGTTAAAAAATAAGAAGAACCTTAAAAAGTTATTATGTAATAAAGATGGTACTAAACATATGGCTGGAAACACTAAAATGGGCTTTTCAGGCACGAGAAAATGTGGTTTCTGTAAAATATGCAATGTGATTAACTGCACTGATACATTTATACACCCGGTTAATCAACAGAAATCTGTTTTGTATGGAACAGCCAACTGTCTAAGCAAAAATGTTGTATATATTGCAACTTGTACCCTATGTACAGCATTCTATATAGGGAAAACGAACAGGAAACTTAAAGAAAGAATAATTAAACATCATTCTGACATAAGAAATAAAAAGGAAACCAACGCACTGTTTGCACATATTTGGGACAATGAAAGACACACCTTCTTATTCATGGTTATTTCCGTTTTGCATCCCACAAAAAGGAAAAAGGGATTTAGTTAACCTTATTGAGCAGGAAGAAGCTAAATGGATCATGAAACTTAGAGCAGTTCATCCACCTGGGCTAAATGGCTGTGTCCCGCTCAAACCTTTTTCAAAACATCGGAAAATAGTTAAAACCATCTCCTAGTGATTTTGTCCTCTAATGTTATGTGAAAAGAGATGTATTTCCTTACAGAGCTTAGAGTTGATTAGCTCATTCGAAGATCGAGAATGAGCCCTTATAGAAAAGATTTTTTCCAAGCTATGACCCCGTTATTACATTTAGGGATCTGAAGAAGGCTTAGAAGCTGAAAGCGCTTATCCACTCACAGGGTTTCTTTCATGTTCTTAAGTTGTATTTTATGATTTTGTGCTACTTATTAAAAGCTTTGATTGTATTTTAGACATTGCCTGTGGATTCATCGTAGACATATTGTGGTGATTTTAGTGTTTTTTTTTTTACTATTTACTGAGCGTACTTCAGCGGAGATTTCTCCTTCCTTTGGAATTGATATAAATAGTTAGGAGGGAGTGTTGGGGTCTGCTGCTCTGCAAAAAATGTGAATGTTTTCTGTTTTCGATGTTTTGGTTTCAGTCTTTTGGGACTGATGTTTTGCTGTCTGAGGTTTGTGTACTTTAGTGTTTTTTATGTACATCCATATATTTAATGGGGCAGAAAAACTGACCCATCAGATTGCTAGCTACGTATGCATCAGAGCTGTTCCACATACAGGGAGAAGCTAATGTAGTCCACCTAGGCCTCACTTTCAATCAAAAATTGTCAAAAGAGGCATATACACTCCTTTCACCATTAGCATGGGTCCCTGGTTTAGGTAGTGTCCTGAACCCATTTATCACCAGCAAACACTGTCAAGTGGCTGGGTATGATGTAGTACACAGTCTGTGTTCTATATTCTTCTATCTAGAGGATACTGCGCACCATAGTTGATGCCTAAAGCAAAGTTGGTCTACACAACTCTTCCCCCAGTAGGCACTGCGTAGAGAATGTGCTGCTGGCCATGACTCCATTCAGTTTTGGGTGCACTCTGTGGTTATACTTCACAGGTCTGAGGTGGAATCACCCAACATGTTTCGGTGGGAGGAACCCTACAAAGACACGATGAGAACATACAAACTTCACAAAGGCAATGGCTGCAGGTAAGAATCAAACTCTGTACCTTGTGTATGGGAGGCAAAGACCTTAAACATGATGTTATACCTGTCAAACATACAATCTTATTAGCTTATCCAGCTGACGAAAGATCATGAGGGTGGGTGAAGCATTGCTTCTTATATATTCATTTCTTGGGAGTTGCCAACCAAAATGATTTACCTTTGTCGATATTTTTAAAATCCAACAAGCATGCCATCAGCTAAACCAGCATAAAAATAATGAGGAGAGAGAAGCATTACTGCTTGTATATACATGCCTTTCACTTCTTGGCATTGCCACCAGAATAATTATGTTTATGAATATTTATGTTTGAGAAGCACTGTGCTACTGATATGTTAAGTCTTTTTATCTGGACTCATTCACCTGCCAGGACTCATTTGAGGTGTTATGCAGTGTAAGCAGCTTTAACAGTTTGACAAAAAGCCGTTTCAGCACTGTTGCTAGCTGAATTGATGAACTGGTACCCTGGACAGAAATGGCACTCCTCTCAGCCCAAAGTTGAGGGAAAAAAACAGTCCTGTAAAGTTGATCTCCTTGCCACAGGTACCAGGTACAGATAGCAGCATTTAAATAGGCACAACATTGCCTGCAGGTGTTTAAGGACAGTGCTGCACTTCCTCCTGACCGGTAACTCGGCTGCTTTGCTGATCGTGCCTCTAAAACTTGTGTCTGGGGAAGTTGCCCTCTTTGCTCTGTCCTAGCTATGGTCCTGGCAATAACTCTCAAACTTTAAGTGAAAAATAATGGGAGGACAAAGGCCCAAAATCAGGGGCAAATTTTAAATAGCACTTTTATAAATTTGGAAAGTTGCTAGAATAACAGGTTTTGCATAGCATGTATTTTCTGAATATGAAGTCTGAAACTGAAGTTTGTGTCATTATTTAATGACTTCAGTCCACTTCAATCCTCAATGATATGGCAGAAAATCTAAAATTTTAATAGGAACAGAGGCAAAAATCTGGACTGTTGAGAGGTATGGTCCTCAGTCCCTTAAATGAATACCATGAAAACTTCATACTGAAATTTATTTATTTAACATTTGTTTACCGGGAAAGTCTGACTGGGACATAGCCCATGTTCAGCAGAGGCCTGGGAGAAACACTCCAGATGCATGTCTTTGAAATGTGGGAGGAAACTGGAGCACCCAGAGGAAACCCATGCAAATGCAAGTAGGACATGCAGACTCCACACAGAAGGCTCCCCAGTCAAGAATCAAAACCGGAGAACCTCTTGCTGTGAGGTGACAATGGTAACCGCTGCACCACTGTGCCATCCAGTTCCACACAGATAAAAAGTTATAACCCTGTAGAACACTCAGTTAGTTAAAATGGGTGGAAAAAGTAGTATGTATTAAAATGAAGTGCAAAGCACATAATTATCCTGCACAAATTACAAATATAAAATTTAAATGTCCAAAAAATACAGACGCCCATTTTGTATGTGCAATAAGGCAGGAGGGTGTGTGTATGGTACAGATATTACTGCATACCCAGGGATTGATTACAAGGCACGTGCCCTTTGCGTTCTTACCTCACAACACCCCTGAGTGTTTGGTAATATCTGTACCGTGCACACCCTCTTCATGCCTTATTGCACATATATGAGATATTTTGAATCCACCCACATATAATGTTCCATTGCAAGCAGTATTATGTATTAGATAGATATGTGATCAGTGCACTACCTTTATACAGTAATCAAACTGATGCTTTTGATGATTGTGTTTGTTCAAGGGCATGCTCAGTGCAGACTTCAGGAGCTCAGTGCTGACACAAATAGAAAGCAAGTTCAAAGGAGCTTAAATGATCAGAATACAAATGTGTTTAACTAACATATAGGGATGGCAGTTGATATTAAAGCTTTCTTCTTAAATCCCATAATAACCTCCACTACAGCTGAATGTATAGCGGTACTATCACTGGTAAGCCTTTTTCGTGTTTTAAAAAAATCTCAGCAAGATTGATGAAAAATCACTATAGCAAACAGAACTTAATTGTAGCCCCTCAGTGACAGCTTTGTACCCGCCCTTTCTTAAAATGTCAGGGCCTATTGCTGAAATAAAACATAGCCCACATATTTAATCTCTGCTTATTATAATGAGTATTTTTCAAAGCATGTAATTATTTAGCTGCTTCTTTAAGCTACCTCTCCAAAATCTGTTCAAGATTGCAGTCCCATTGCTAATGCTAGGCCACTAGCTGATTTATTATACAAGATTGTTTGTGTTCAACTGGCTGAGTATGTATAAAAAGCACTGCATTCTTTCTCTCAGAAATAAAACTTTGTATTTTCTCTCAGAAATAACATGGTTTCAAAAGATGCAGTACACTTGAAGTTACATGCTCTAACACAGAAACTATCTACACAAATATGGAAAAGTCTTTATTTACAGAAACAATTCTGCATCCTTAAAAATACTTGACTGTCTCAGGACAAACTGATAGTGACAGTTGGAAGTATGGTCTGTTTTGAAGGCTCATTCACATGGATTACAGTTGCCTAAATCACAGGACCTCCAGTTATTAATGCATTGGTGCAGATGTACTGAAGCTGGACATCAGTTTACTTGCAGATGACCTCATTCTTCTCAAAGCCTACACCAAAGCTGACTTACAAAGAAACCTTCAGTTTTTTTTTTTTTTTTACACTGGCTCTTCAACTATAAACTGTCAGTAACTTAGCCTGGAGGATTAGGGCTATAAGGTGTTAAGCTGCTTCATATAGCATAGGGTTTAATGCTCACAGCCTCCATTTACTACTCTGTGACTCCAAGGCAGTCACTTACCCACGTGGTGGTCCTGGGTCACCCCTGAAAAAGGGACATTTGTGTACCTTGGGCTTACCCATCAACACATAAATAAAATAAACTTTATAGTGAATGCTAAACACTTCAGTGATGTTGTGTACCCATGAAAGGGTGAATGAAGCAGAAACCCTAAACATATGAGCCCTGGTGCAATGTCATAGCCATGGTTAAGTGATATAATTACTTTGGGGATATGGTTTTATATTGATTCTAGCTTTTTAATACCATATTGAAAGCTATGCTGATCATGCACAGAAGCAGCTGAAACTGAGCTATAGACTCAGTTAATTTGCTCATGTTCACTTACAGAGATGATAATGGCACTGAGCTGCTAATTACAAAGTTAAAATAGCATGTGTCAATCATTATCCTTAATTCTGAGCATAATTATTTACAAAGCAAAGCTCAATATGATGTGTTGATTCCTTTCACCTCTTGTACCACCATTACCTATCTCAGCCTAAAGCAATCAGCTGATTTTCAAAGCGTATGCCATTCTGAATGCTGCAAAATACTTAACTTGGAGTAGTGCTCTCTTTCGTGCCACATGCTTTAAAACAACCTCTCCTCATATTAATGTACATTGAGAGGACTCAGGATAAAAGACTCACAAAGTTAAAATGGCTGACTTCTGGCTGAGTTCTCCCAGCTGTTTGGAATCTTTTAACCAAACAGGTCAGGAATAAATAATATTCTCTTGGTCAAAAAAAAAAAAGTTCTAGAACATTTGTCAGTTCAGAAATATTTGTGTTGCAAGGAAAATGGCTAAGTATTTTTCAAAAGATTTGTAAGCCACATATAATATATAAATACATCAGAGCTTTGTGTTGTCAATCCATTGTCTATTCAGGCTGAAAAAAATTTGTATATTGTGGGATCCCTCATGATTTGTGCCTATTTGATTTAATAGGAGTTATGATCTTGTTTTATAACTCATAGTTGTTGGCCCAAGTGATAGCTGAAAAGGATCCTTAAAGTAGTCATTTTATCTGGTTAACAATAAAGTGACTATGCAGTTTATCATTAGACTTTTTACATTAAAGTATTACTGGCAAGACCATCCGTAAGTTAAATGGAGTCCAAGGCCAAGGACATAGAAGTACTACCACATTTTGGAGTCCTGTTCTACTCTTATTACCTGACTGCACTCCCCCACCCAATACTTTTCTTATAAGCTTCTCAAACCACTTTAAGTTGGCTATTCCTGATTCAAAGATGCAACACTCTGCTCTGAGATTCTACTGTATTACCTTGTTTTTCACCCTGTCAGGCAGAATAATCCCTGGGACCATGTTAATAAAACCCCATTTCCAGTGCTTAGACACAGTGTAATTCTTTAGTCTCTACTCACAAGTTTTGACCATAAGTGGGGACGGGAGCACAGACTGATCGGTAATCCAAACATTTTATTAGGAAACTTCACTCCTGCTTTAGTACTGCAGATCAGTTTAGTTTCCACAAGACTGATGCCACTGTATGAATCAGTTTGCAAGAGTCACACACCCTATTGCCACCAAGCATGAACAAAACCCAGTGTACTTAAACTCATCCACTAATGGCAGACTCCTTAACAAGTATACAGACAAACCTAAATACAGCAAAGGTGATTCATCCCCCCCAACCAACAAACCTATAGGCAGGACCCTACTCTAGTAGAGCACCACGGCCCCAAAGAGAAGTGTCTGTTAAGTAAGTAAACAGTATGCTCTATAAGACTGCAATCTAATTCATGTGAAGGAAGAAAAAACAAATAAAAAAATCATCGCTTACCATGTAGCAGTAGTTTTGCTGGGATCAGAAAATGTATCACATGGTGGAACCATTCAGTAGTATCTGGCCTCATATAGAGAAGTACAACAAACAAAAGTATACCAGATGAATGAAGGTCGAGTTAGCACAAAATACAGTCCAACAGGTAAAAACAAGCTCAACCACCATGGCTGACATATAGGTTCATAGGTTCATAGGTTGGTACTAGGCTATCAGCCCTAGGGCCTATACAAGCCTAGCCATAACAATTCCCTGGCTATTTCTTCCCACAATATTCACTTCCCTGGACCCCTGTCTAGCAGGGTGACTGACGTGATCCCCAGGGTAAATTTCCTATCTCCAAACAGTCATCAAGGTTCCTTTTGAAGAGGGCCAAGGAGGCAATCTACTTGACATGTATGGGCAAGTCTATTACAGAGTATGGGGAGTCTCTGGGTCAGGAACCCATCCCTCCAGCATGTTTTGTTCATTGTGATGACAAGGTTTAGGTCCCTGAAGTGTGTTGCTCTGATGGATTGGGATTTCTTTAAGTGTAGCATGTCCAACAGCGCTGGGTTTGACATGGCCTTGTATATCAAGCAAAGATCGCTTCTGAGCAGACGATATGTGACAGAGTATAGCTGGAGTTTTTTTAGTCGGTCAGCATAGGCTAACTGCTTTAGGCCTGTGATTCTTTTAGTGAAGTGTTTCTGCAGCCTTTACAGTTGTTGCAGATGTCTTGTGAGGTACATAGAAAACAGGGCGTTGTACTCTATGATGGGTCTAATGAGGGATGAGTACAGTGCGACAATGACCTCCTTTTTTCTGGATGAAAAGCCCTTAGTGATGAGGTGTGCCACATAGAAGGATTTCCTGACTGTTATGGCGATGTGGTTATCGAAGGTGGGACCACTGTCCACCTGTGTTCCTAAGTCTCTTATCACACTTTCGGTATTTAGTATACTGCCACCTATGTGGTAATTCATGGGTACATGGTTTTTCCCAAAGGAGATAACTATACACTTCTTGGCATTGAGCTTGAGCCCATGGCTCTGGCACCAAGCATCTGTTTTCTGTAAGGCCCTTTTGTAGACTGTCCACATCATTAGGGGATCCAATAATGGCTCCCAGTTTGCAGTCATTTGTGAACTTTGTTAGCCAGAGTTCCTTAGTGTTGGCCTGTACTTCAGACAAGTAGATGCCAAACAAGAGCGGTCCCAGGACTGAACCCTGAGGTACTCAACTTGTCACTTGTTTGGAGTTGGATTTGGAGTCAGCTACTTTTACAGTGTGGGTTCTGTCAGTAAGCCTGGCAACCCATCGAGTGACGTAGGGATTTATTATGCCCAGCTTAGTAAGTTTATCTATGATTCCAGAGTGGGGGATGGTATCGAAGGCAATAGCAAGGTCCAGACAGTCTGTGTGGACAGCCTTACCCTCATCCATGGCTCTGGAGACTGATTCAAAGAAGTCAATCAGGTTCAGGAGACAGAATCTGCCCTTCACAAACCCAAACTTGGTGGGGTCCAGTGTTTGAAGGTTGCCAATGTCTTTGTTTATAAGTTCCATGATAATACGTTCCATGGCCTTGCAGATCAGGCTCGTCAGACTGATGGGACAGTAGTTCCCAGGTCCAAGTTTGATCCCCCCCTTGTGGAGTATAAAACTTTAATAAAAAAACAAGAAGTAAAAGGTAAGCACTTTTATGGCTGGAGGCCACTTCTTCAAACCATAACACTCCATACCAACTTCAGCAGTGTTAAAACCAGGGGGGTGGATCTGCTTTCAATAAAATAATCCAAGTATTCTGTCTTTCATGCAAACATATTTTGACTATAACCTGTTTTGGACATCCCTCTTTGTGCTATCAAATCCAGTTTGACTTTTATGCTGACTGCAGGAGTTTGAATGTGATTTGTTATGCAAAATGTCAAGCTTGCAGCAGTTTCTATGTAGGAAAAACAAACTGGATGCTGAAAGACAGAATACTTGAACATGTTGGGGACATTCACTACAAAAAACTTACAAATGCTTTAGCTAAATATGTATCTCACTCTGGCTCTGCTCAGTTTTAAATTTATTGTTTTAAAGTACATTGAACGTACCATTAGAGGAGGGGATATCAGAAACATTATTGAACGTGTTAAACTTAGGTGTATTATTTTATTAAAAGCAGATTTGCTCCCTGGTCTGAATAATAATGTTTCTATCAAACCAGTTTTACAAGCATGTGGCTTAAGGCACTGATTTTAGAACTTTTTAGAATGGTCTTATGAATGGTTTTGCCCTACCACTTCCTGAGTAGCCATGATGTAACCTGATTGTTTTTTCTGATTGGGTAACTTGTACAGTGATGCAGTTTTTATGGAGTGTTATGTTCTGAAGAAGCAGCCTCCAGCTGTGAAAGTGCTTACCTTTTACTTTTTGGTTTTTTATAGTTTTATATGTGTCAGCCAAGGTGGTCGAGCTTGTTTTTACCTGTTGGATCATATATAGAGAAGTACTGACTTCACTGCTATAACATGTTGTTAAATATTGTTAGCTGTGCTCCATTAAACAGATAATTATTTGCACAGATCTAATACAGAAAAAGAAAAATAAAACTTTCTGTAGACTACCTTAATAGATGTGAAATATTTGCAAGCAAAGCAATATTTGCAAGCAAAGCAGTATTACTGCTTGCTTGACATCTTTGTGAGTGTGTGTCTTCAAAACTAATATGGCTGGTATGTAAGCCATTGCTTGCAACCAAATAGAATTCTGAGAATTCCATAGCAGGTAGACTTCAGGCAATGTGGCATTATGTTCACACATTTCATTAGTGAGAGATGAGTCTGATACTGTACTTTGCTAAAGGTGGACTTTTTTAGCTTTCAAGATTTAAGACGCCAAGGTGCTCCTAATTTTACATTCATAGTTGCACCTTTGCATTTTCATCTGTCCATAAAGCACAGATTTTCCAAGAATGTCTTTATACATTAATTTGTCACATTAAAATGAACAGAAATTAAGCTATACAAGGTGCATTTGGTTTCAGAATTCAGTGTCTCATAATTTATGGAAACAAGTGTCTTAAATTTCTGAAGCTAAATACTTAGAAGAGATCAAAGTATGCTTGAAATGCTAACTTTTTGACATATATCTTTATGATAATAAAGATAGCGAAATGTAGGCAATTCATTAAAAAAGAAAAAACATTTTTTATTTCCTTCTTTTCTGGGAAATTTTTATTTAAAATGAAAGACTACAAATAGATGAAAAATGTGTTGTTTTTTCATGTTCATTCTGTGAAACCAAGCATAACACATGTCCATTTCCTTTTTATGACACTTGGGGTTCAAAACAGTGACATGCGCATAGATTTAAATAATATGCATTATCCTCTTTTTTTATATATTTATATTATTATATTTTATCATTATTTATATTTTGTTTTATTTTTATTTAATATTATTTTAAATATAAAATTTATAAATAGATCCATAAGTGAATCTTATGTTCCTGTTGTATGTAAACAATGTTATGTAATACTTCTTCATAAAGAAAAACAAATAATTCCATTTGTAATTTTAGACCTATTGACATACTATCAATCATCTCTAAAATACTTGAAAATGTATACAAAAGCAGTTGTTACATCACCTTATAAATAATGATTTTCCATCTTCTATACAACAATTTTTATCCTGGATTTAGCACAAAAACTGCATTTTTATAATTCTTAAATACTATTAGATAGCAAAACTAAAGATTTTTTCATTGCGGCCATTCTCTTAGATCCATCTAGGCTTTTGATACCATCTTTCACAACCTCCTTTTACAAAGGATGGTTAATGTCGAGCTGCACACAACACAGAATGGTCCAGAAGTTATCTGTCTAACCAATAACAACCAACAAAATGGTCCCAGACAGTTTCTACCTTTCTACCCAACACTATGGGTGATCGACAAGACTCAAAACCTGGTCCAGTTCTGTTCAATATCTTTATAAATGACAAGTATTCCAAGATTTCTGATGGTACAGTAGTATTCTACTCTGATGACTGTCCTGCTATCTGTACTAACTCCAGTAGTCACTTACAGCATTCCAAGCAGTTTAACCTCCAAACCTAGAACACTGGCATAAAGACTTATTTTTTTAGCAAATGACAATAAAACTAAACTACTTATTTTGGCACTAGTGATATCCCAATTACTTTCACAAAATAACACAGCAATTGAATAAATCTTCCATGCCAAATGCTTAGGTATATTCATAGATCATAAATTAACATTCAAGAAATATATTGACTATGAAAGCTTGAAAACTTGCAAGAAACTGGGTATATTATACCTAACAGAAATAGTACAACTATATAAAGCCTAAACTCTACTACCTACATTAATTTATGCCTCCAATATCCTTACTAATATTAAGAAACGTACCTACATGAGCTAGAACATACAACCAAATTGCATAATATACTGCTAATGTCCTCAACAAAACTCATCATTGTAAAACACTTCAGATTATTAATTGGATAAAACTAGAACAGCATTTAATCAGTTAAAAGCTATTTATAAAATTCTATATGAAAACAGTAGATACCAATCCAGCTCTAATTTCCTTCCAAGATATATACCTTACAGAAATCTATGAGCTCGGATCCAAAACTTTCCACAAGTTGTGAAATTAAATAACCAATTAGTGACTGCCTATACTCTGTTCATGCAGCCAAGCCATAAAATTCTATTCCCCAAATCCTTAGACATGAGAGCAAACATGAAGTATTGCTGTACACTCTAAAAACATACCTAACTTCCACTTGGATCTCTCCTTATACCTGAATTTCATGTTCATCCATCCTGTCTCCAATCCCTGGCCATCCTAGTTTCTCTTTGTCTACCTCTAATTCTTTTAACCATTACAATATCATGCATTTTTAATCTTATATTTAACTATTCACATATGCTGTTGATATCAGCCAAATGAATGTTGATGACCCAGTTGTTGAAAAAACGCATTTTAATAGAGCAGACTCAAGGAAAATAGAACTTCATCAGAATAACTTAACTATACTACTGTGCTGTGTGTGTGTGTGTGTGTGTGTGTGTGTGTGTGTGTGTGTGTGTGTATATATATATATATATATATATATATATATGTCATCAAAGTGTCAACCATTTTTCTGTTCCTCTAGGGCTGTAAATACAAGCCATCATAAATGATGGCCTGGCATCAATAAATGCTTCAGTCCACAAATATGAACTTTTAACTGCTTCCACTTCTTAGAGATCTTCATTTATTATTTTTCTTGATATGATAAATTCAGCTGGCAATACAGCAAGCAGGTTTTTGTATGCAACCTACATATGTGCAACTTGAGGCTCTGACCAAATAATTTATCTTCAGTGTGATCAAAAAGCAAAACCATGTATAACATGACAAGTATTCCAAGATTCCTGATGCTGGGGAACTTTCAATTTAACAAGAAAGACTATAATATAGATGTAGTTGTATGACTACAAACACAGAAGTTCCTACTCAGATTAATACCAGTCATATTTTATCCTTCATTATCGATCTAAAAAAGGTAGTGGAACTTATCATTTGTTTTTGTGCGACTTCAAAGCACAACTTTTACTTGCGGAATATTGCCATATACCAGACAGGCTCATAACTTCTTAGCATATGTTATCAAGGTTATGGCTTATTGTTCTTCAGGAAGCTTTACTGTCATTTTCCCATGCACAAACTTCTTATAACCACATACACATCAACTTTGTTTTTGAAATTAGTGAGCTGTCAGATAGTACAGAGGATTAAGGCTCTAATCTCCTACCAAACTGCTTCCCTGTAGTCAAGGGTACATGCATTGATTCATTCTATCTTTATTTACCTGCTGTGTGATTTTGAGCAAGTTACTTAACCTGACGGTGTCCTCGGTTTACCCTAAAAAGAGATATTTGTCCATTAGGCTTACTTGATTAACAGACAAATAAAATAGAGATGTTCTTCATGTTTCACTGTTGCAGTCATCACACTTGGGTCATCTGCCTGCAGGTAGCCCTCAGTCGGCTCGAATAGCAGAGTCTTGGGATTTCTACGTCGTATGCTGTCACCTCTTCCATGACATCAGGTCATCAGGGGTATAAAACATGCAGCCGATGCCATTACATCAGTCTTTCTTGCCGAGAAGGAGCCCGAAGCAAAAGCAGTTCACAAGTGCCGGTTGGCCGCAACCTGAAATTTTCGTTTTTTTAGTTTCAACCTGAAGTCTTCTAAAGCTAAGTAGCTCATTGGGGATCCTTTTTTCTTGCTCTAACCGATGTCAGAAAAAGTTAACAATTATCTTGCCTGTGGAAAGCAAATGCCTCACAGAGATTTTCATTCTTACTGCATCACTTGTTTAGGCGTCCCTCGCTGTCAGTTTTGTGCTTTGTTTAACGCCCGAACCATTCGTCATCGGTTCATCTTTGTCGCTAAATTCTTTCGCTCTTGTTCTCCATATTCTGAAATGGCTTCGATAAGCCATCCGGCTACCGATCTTCTGAAAAAACGTAAAGATAAAGACAGAGACAGACCGCATAAGTCCAAAATGCCGATGACGCTTCCGTTAAGTTAGTCGCCAGTCTGCTGGTATGCAGGCACCTTTGAAGCCCCTGATGCCCACTTCTACAGATTTGCAGGCCTCTGCTGAGACCCATTTAGAGTCCAGTATGCCGCAAGATGCTTCTTCGACTATGGAACATGCAGATGTCTCTACCTTGGATGGGTCTGGAGCCACTGTGCAGGCACCGGCTTCTGAGGGTGTATTCCAACCTACCCTTGTTCACATTAAACCGACAACTTTGTTTTTAGCTAAAACTACTGAGTTTCTCAGGCCCAGATTACGCACTACACCTAGAAAACCGAAGACCAAAGCGCATGCTTCAGCTCAAATGCCACAAAAACAAATGCTTAGAATGGCTGAAGACCTTATTACCCTAAATAGGGGAAGCCAGCCTTCCCCTGCTAAAAGACAAAGAATTGAGTTTCATTCTGATTCTACAGACCAGGAGTCCGAAGACTCTGACCCTTCTGATTACCAGGACATACCCTTATCAACCTATGAGGATTCAGATGCAGAGGAATCCATTCCCTCTGCCTCCCCTCCAGAGGATTTTTCTTTTGGTGAAACCTTGCATACTTTAAGAGAGCATTTCCAGTGGGAATCCCAGGACTACCCTCAGTCCAAAAAGAGACTCAGAGAATTTTTAGAGTTGCCTCAGCACAGGCCGCTAGCTATACCCCCTGTTCTGGATATTGTAGATGATGTCTTTATGGAATTCAGTCTTACTCCAGACACTTTACCAACAGCCCCTAGAAAACCTGACAGGTACTACAGAGTACCTGATTCTCACAAATTCTCTTTAAGAATCCTTCTGCAAATCCAGAGACCATTTCCCAGGGACCTAAAGGCATTAAGGCTACTATAGCCAAAAACCCTACCCCTTCAGACAAGGATTCCAGAGCTTTAGACAGATGGGGCAAGAAGGTATATACCTCTGCAACTCTTGCCATCAGGGCATTGAATTGCCAGTTTCACATGTTGAAGTACCAGCAACATATTATGGAACTAATTAAACAAAAAATGGTGTTACTTCCAGATTGTACAGAAAATAAAGATTTACAAGAGTTAATACATTCTGCAAACCAAGTTAGTAAGCATACTTTGTAGTGTGGCTTTGATGCCCTAGAAGCATCTTGCAGGGCTGCAGTCACTGGGTCTGTACTGAGAAGGCATGCTTGGCTGAAGGAACAAATCTTGCCAGATCATGTCAAATCAAAATTACTAGACGCTCCTTTAAATCATTTGTTTGGCACCAAAGCAGAAGAAGTTCTTAAAACGATGGAAGAAAAAGCTAAATCTATGCAAACTGTCAAAGAATTCTTACAGCTGCAGCCACCTAGATTCATGGTCCTTTCCAGCCCCTTCCAGGCCTTCTCAGTCCAAACCCAGGGGAAACAGACCACCAAGACTATAGTCTCAGGGTATGCAGAGATCTAAACAATGGAGTCCTCCCACTTCAGAGACAGGGAGTGGTAAGCCACACCCTCATGGAAAAAGTTCACAATGACTTTTCTATTATCCTTCCCAGCCCTGCCCAATTACTTGCACCCCTAGGAGGAAAACCTGCCCTTCATGCAAAAAACTGGATGTCCATTACTCAGTACTAATGGGTTCTAAACATTGTATCCCAAGGATACAGATTCTACTTCCATTCACTACCAACCCCAAGCGGGTTCCCACACCTTCCTCCAAATCAGTGGACAGAGGCTCAAAAGCAAGTACTTTCCCTGCTCAATATCAGGGCTATTCAACCTGATCCAGTAGGACAAAGGGGACAGAGTTTCTACTCCAGACTGTTCCTGGTGCCCAGAAAAGAGGGCTCTTGGTGCCCAATCCTGGATCTAGCAATTCCCAACACCTTTCTGGTGGTCCCAAAATTCAAAATGCGTACCCTGCAACAGCTTCTCCCTATGCTAGCCAAAGATGCCTGGTTAGTCACCTTAGACTTAAAAGAAGCTTATCTGCACATCCTCATAAGGGAGTCTTGCAGGAAATATCCACATTTCAGGGCAGCCTCTATGCACTATCAGTTCTCTGCACTTCCCTTTGGCTTATCTACTGCACCCAGTGTATTTACAAAGTGCCTGGCTCTAGGCATTGCATACTGCAGGCAGAGAAATATCCAAATTTTCCCATACTTGGATGATTGCTTGATTCAGGTGGACAGTCAGAAATTGCTACTTCAGCACCTGGCATTTATAAAAAGACTCCTAACTTCATTGCGGTATACCATCAATGAAAATAAATCACAACTGGTGCCCAGTCAAAAAATTGCATTCCTGGGAGCAAGCTTGAACACAACTTCCCAGATGGCATGTCTCACTCCAGAAAAACAGGTCTATTTGACCAACTACTTCAAACAAATGGCCAGCAAAACCCGGCTATCTGCAAGGAAGATCCTGCAAGTCCTAGGTTCATGGCCTCATGCATTATGCTAATTCCATATGCAAGACTGCTTATGAGGAAACTTCAGTGGTACTTAAAAAGTCTCTGGTGTCAACATTCTCAGGACCTGGAAACAGTCATTCCTATCATACCTTGTCTAAGGACAGAGTTCCTTTGGTGGGCAGAAGCATGCAACCACAGCAAGGGAATGCCTTTCACTCAACCCCTCACTGCCCAAACCCTGACAACAGATGCATCAGACTATGCATGGCGGGCTCTCATGACAGGCAAATGCATTCAGGGCAAGTGAAGCCCAGGACAAATTCTCATGCATATCAATCAAAAACAGATGCTAGCTGTAGAGAATGCTCTGACAGCCTTCAAATACCTAATCCTTCCAGGACAGCTGCTGATAAAAACAGACAACACCACAGTTATGTGGTACATAAACAAGCAGGGGGGAACCCATTCTTACCCATTCTTACCCACTCTGCAGGTTAGCCATGGCCCTGTGGAACACAGCCTTGAGCAACCAAGTGCATCTACAAGCTCAATTCCTGCCAGGCAAACAAAATTCACTGGCAGACGACTTAAGCAGAAATCTCCTGGACCCACACGAGTGGAAACTGGAGCCCAACACCTTCAACCTTCTAATCCAGAGGTGGGAGACACCGGAAGTGGACCTCTTTGCCTCCCCCGAGAACCACCAGTTGTGCAAATTCTGCACCAGGAACACTCACAGCAGGGCCTGGAAGGTGGATGCCCTATCCTTCAAATGGGAAAACCTCTCAATTTATGCCTTTCCCCCTCTGCCCCTCCTCTCAAAAGTGCTACTCAAGATCAAACAGGACAGGCCAAGGGCAATTCTTATTGCCCCAGACTGGCCACGCCAGCACTGGTACCCTCTCCTATGCAGTCTGACAACAGTGCCACCCTGGCACCTTCATCAGACACCTTCCCTGCTGTCTCAGCAGGAGGGGCAGATTTTGCATCCACAGTTGCAAACCCTAAACCTTGCAGCCTGGCTTATCCCCTGAATACACCACCAGCAACCCTCAGCAAACAGGTTCTGGATGTCATTCTTGAGGCCAGAAGGCCTAGTACTAGAAAATCCTATGCTAAAAAGTGGAAAAGATATTGTTCTTGGAGTCAGTCTCAAGGAAAGGACACAGCAGTGCCCTCCTTGCCTCAAACCCTTGATTACCTAGCAGAGCTACTCCACAGAGGCCTATCCTTCTCCATTAAGATCCATGACTTTGCCA
Organism: Protopterus annectens; assembly: GCF_019279795.1. Lineage (NCBI taxonomy): Eukaryota > Metazoa > Chordata > Ceratodontiformes > Protopteridae > Protopterus > Protopterus annectens. The sequence continues at coordinate 493,992,868 of NC_056729.1, read as the reverse complement.
TCTCAGCTGATTATAATACTGAGCCACCTCTATTTTCTCACCCTCTCATCAAACAGTTCCTGAGAGGGGTTACCGACTTAAGGCCCCTGAGGAGAGCTCCCACCCCTGCCTGGGACCTTAACTTTGTACTGGAAAAACTCACGCTTCCCCCTTTTGAATCTGTTGCTTCAGCAGAGTTAAACTTCCTCTCATGGAAAACTGCCTTGCTTCTAGCCATAACTTCAGCAAGAAGAGTGTCTGAGTTACAGGCACTAATGGCTGTGGATCCCTTCATTATTTTCCATGCTGACAGGGTTTCCCTCTGGACTAACCCATCCTTTATGCCTAAGGTGGTTTTCAGTGTGGCTCTAAACCAATCCATCCATTTGCCAACCTTCTTCCCTAATCCTCAGAATAAAGGAGAAAGGATCCTGCACTCCTCGGACATGCACAGACAGCTCAGGTTCTACCTTGACAGGACTAAACCTTTCAAAAAATCTGACCAGCTGCTAGTCAGCTTTGCTACAGGGGCAGAGGGCAAGGCCATTTCAAAGCAAACCATCTCCAAATGGATAGCACACTGCATACATTTCTGCTACAAGCACCATGGAAAACCTACCCTACAGGGGATCAGAACACATTCCACTAGGCTGCTTCCACCTCTACAGCATTTCTCAGGGGAGTCTCTACCAGGGACACTCTGGAAGCTGCAACCTGGAGTTCTGTACACACCTTCACCAAGCATTACCACTTGCCTATTTTTTTCTAAATCCAGAGCTGGATTTGCTGCAGCAGTCTTACAAGGCCTGCTAGCCAGCCCTAACACTTCTTGACTGCCTCCACCCTTCCTCAGCTTTGAGAATCAATCCAAGTGTAATGACTGCAACAGTGAAACACGAAGAACATAGTACAGTTGTGTACACTTAGCATAAATGTAGATGTTCGAGTGTATTCACTGTTGCAGTCCAGGTTTCCCTCCCTCCAGCCCCCTGGTTTTCTCTATCCTTTCTACCTATCCTCTTTATGGCCATTTTTAATGGCAGTGGTATTTACTTTTTACTGGTGGTATTCCACACCATATAATAGCTTCCTATTTGGGGTGCTCCTGACATTTGTGGCAAGAAAAACTGATGTAATGGCATCAGCTGCATGTTTTATACCCCTGATCACCTGACGTCATGGAAGAGGCGACAGCATCCGATGCAGAAATCCCAAGACTCTGGTATTTGGGCCGACTGAGGGCTACCTGCAGGCAGATAACCCAAGTGTGATGACTGCAACAGTGAGTACACTTGAGCATCTACATTTATGGTAAGTGTACACAACTGTACTTTTTCTTTAATGGCAGTAGAGTTAAGTCTGGGTAAATGTAGCATAATATACCTATTTCTGTTAATGTTGATGTTTAATTAAATATGACCTCCCTAATGTTTGCACCACATTATGTCCAACAGGCATAGATTTTCAGATATGATTAGGCCATGCAGTGCTTAGAAAGCAAGGTGGAATTTGCCTCTCAGGAATCTATATGCCGCAGGAAAAAATGCCAGTTCCTCTTGTCTGTCTGCACTGGTTTTGTTTCCTAACCTGTGGATTTTCTTGTTACCTTGTGGATTCCACACAGTCATTTTTGCTGAATGTATGATCATTGGACCATAGACAATGAATGTTGCTGTCAGAGAGAACCACTGTTAGTACTGTGATGTGTGGATGTGTGGAAGTTTGTTGTTGAATATGTGTGGCCAGGTGTGGTAAAGATTTGTTTATCAGGAATGAGAGAGAAGGAGAGGAGAATTTTTCTTTTGCATTTTCTAAATGGACAGTATGGTTTTACCTGTAGTGTTTCAATGGTACAGACATGAAGCAGAAACATTTTTCAGAATCATGATGTTTACCCTTGTCCTGTAATTGTGCAACTGTAGGGTTAGAATATTTAAGTAAGGTGAGTGTGAGAGAGGTGAAGTCCTTAACATGGAAGAGTTAAAGGCTTGCCAACAACAGAAATGCTTTTCTCTGAGTTTTTTATGCATTCAGTGGATGTGAAATTTTAGTTGTATTTAATTTCCACCTTGTTCATATTTTGTTATTGGAGTTGATGGCTTTGGATTTTGTTCTCCTTTCCTATATCCATTTTTATATCTCTCCATCAGAAGTGTAAGGCCTAGTGCTGAGTCCTGACTTTTCAAAATTTAAATGTGATTCCTAAAAAACTGAATATCTAAATTTGCTTTTATATGAGAGTTTTGCCCTCCCTGACCCCTGGGATGTGGAACTTTGTCCCCTATCCCCAATACTCCTACACACTAACTTTGAGATTGCTGTACCTTGGAGAAGGGGGTCTATTCTGAGGTACCACAGTTTCAGATTAGCATGTACCCCAACGGCACTTAAGCTTTCACTCTTCTAAGAACTGAATGCAAGATCCTGGATTTTCAAGAACTGCTAAGAAGTGCTAGGAAACTCTACACACTTTCTAACTGACTTATATTTTCAGTTCTGAAGCTACAGAAGGTAATATTATATTCAAGTTAGTCGAATCTTAATGAGCCATAGGGGAACCACAGCTTTGGTGTTTTATATAGACCTGGCTTTCAGTATCATATGGGTGACTCCATATGAGTTTTGGGTTACTGTGGTCACGTTTTGATTGGTGCTGACTTTATTACTACTCTTCCTCTCTATTTAATCTGGTAGTCTGTCTGCAGTTGTTGCCTTATTATCTTACAGTCAAAATCAATATTCTTTTTTACAAACTTGACTGTGATGCATTTTTTATTTTTCAAAGTAGGCCTCTGTTGTTACATCTTATATATTTATTTATCTTATGCATCTTATCTATCACTTCTTGCCTTGTTGTAGCAGTCCTACATTTATTCAAGATATGTCTGCATTAACAAGCTTACAGATTGCATACTTGGTGATCCAAATATCTTTCTTACCATGGGGTCAGGGAAAGTTCTTAAATAATAGATATTCCAGCAAAGAGCATTGGGGATACATACCTGTAGTTACTCTTACAGGGTTTAATAATTGTGTGATCATGAGCATCCTTAGACATAAAATTCATTGTCTTCATTCCAATGTACTAGTCCCCTGAAGAAGTTCATTTTACAAAAATGGGCAACATCAGACAGCTAATACCCTATTCCAAGTCCCAGGTTCAATTCACTGCTGTAGATAAGTACACTAACTACGAATTCACATGATGGTATATGCCAACAACTATGAGTGAATCTGAAAACAAGGCACTTACTTTAAAATAAAACATTAAGGTTTGTAATGTTCCCACAACAAATACTTCCATCAATAAAACCTATGAAATTGAGTGGAATGCCTTCCTGCATATAGGTTCATATTAGGCTAATTGCCCCTTGTGGACCATTTTAAGCCTAGCCAATTACCCCACACGAGAATCAAACCGTGTACCTTGTGCTTGCAAGGTAAACATCTTAACCTTTATGCCATCCTCCCGCCTTATATTTGTATATATTTATATTTAAAGAGAAAGTTTGTCACCTGCTACACACTATAAGGAAAAGCAAGACATCTCAGTACTGGTTCCTGCACTTAAACAACTAACTAAATAAATAAATGTGAACTGTGAAACACTCTATTAAACCTTTTAATCGTTCCCTATATGTGAGGTTATTGTGCCTATCTCACTCCTCTTATTTACATGTAGCCATTCTCAGATTGCTGTGCCTCAGAGAAAGGGGAATATTCTTAAGATTCTGCAGCTTCAGAGTTGGTCTGTATACCCCTTCATTCACTCTTACGGTCCACAATTCTGTGGATCGGAGGTTCTTGGATTTTCAACAGGTTTCTAGTCTATAAAATGTAAGTGATATATCTCATTGTTTACATGCTGAACAATTTAAACTCATGCAAAATTATTAGACATATGTTGGTCTTTCTCATCTTATTTACTTACTTACAATGCCCTCGGAGAGACCCAAGGTGAGGTGAGCAGTGATAGTGTGACATACTTAACAGAGCAAAAACATCATAAATATTTAAGTTATGCAAAGCTTGCATCTGTGTTGTATACATGGTATAATACAGTAGCACCACAAGTTAATTTCTTTTTAAGCTAACCTGTAGTTAGAAATAATGACCATGTCAGTTTATCTCTTGAGTTAGGCAGTAGCATTATTTATCCTGAGTGCATGTTTGACATAGATTGTGTATTAAAATATCATCTGATTTCCTTGTGATATACATGTCTGTGCCACTTAAGTGAATGTCATGTAGCAATATGGGACAGCAACAACAAAAAGAAAATTAAAAGCTTGTACAAGGTTTCTCAGTTTAACAATTTAGTTGCACAGTCCATAGAGTCAGCCACCTAAGTGTCATGTGTGTAATCCACATCAACTACAACAGTGTATTTTCCAAGGTACATCTAATAAAAAACAGTACATATGGCTGCAAATTGGCTAGTAAACCAAATGATAATAAAGTATTTATTTAATTTCAATGCACTTTTTGCATCTACATGCCTACGGGCCATCTGTGCCTCCACCATGGCGTTGCCATCAGAGACTGTGACTATGGTGGAGTCATCATTCAGGCAACCAATAGAGGGTTTTTTGCTTAATCTAACACTCTTCCCCACATGTACTGCAGCGGTGCTTAATGGCTGGGCATGCAATGAGCATAGAACAGGGCTGTCACTGAATTTTGCATGTGAATTCGACATTAGATGACCCTACCCCCCTTTAGAAGCAGATGGTACCCATTATTTCAACAATTGGCTAAGTTTCTGGTGTCATTCTAAGGGGATCCAGTATCTGTCTGCCTGGGATGACATGACTGACAGGCCTCGATGCTTTGCCAGAGATGGCCTGCATCTGTCACCCCGGTATTTCTGATACTGGCCAAGGCTCTTGCCACCCCCTATAGTGCCTTTTTTAGGCAGTGTTCCAAAGACTAAATTACTACCATAATAGCTACAAACAAATACAATCTAAGGGTCCTGCTGCTCAATGCTAGAAGTCTAAATCTCAAAAATCACTCACTTGAAGCACTCCTTAAAATGGAGAACATTGACATTTGCGCTGTAACAGAGACCTGGTTCAAGGTAGCAGAAAGCACCCCTGCACTACCAGGTTACAACTCATTCCATACCTTTCAGCCCCAGAACTTGGACTGAAGCTCCAAAGGCGGTTGTGTTTCCACATTCATAAAGGATGTGCACACCTCCAGACTGGTAGCCCAACATAACGCATCGGAGATACTTCAGGTGCAGCTAACATTGGGTACAACAGCAATTCAGGTCGTAGCCTGCTATAGGTCCCCAACCATGTCCCAAGACTCACACTCCATGTTCCTAAGCACTGTGGAGAATATTAGGGCCCAACCTAACACCCTCATACCGAGCGACTTCAACTACCTCTCCATTAACTGGGAAAGCTACTCATGTACCAATACACTTGCCCAATGTTTCCTGGAATTCATTAATTCCATTGCCCTGCACCAGCTTATTCTTACCCCCACTAGAGGTAGCAATATCCTTAAACTGGTCATTACCAACATGGGCGACCGCTGCTCTACACCAGTAGTCAACTCCTCCCTGGTTAGATCTGACCACAAACTAATCACCTTGGATCTCCACCCCCCCCCCCCCCCGCAAAGGAAACCACCATGAAAAACTTCTCCAAAGCTAACTTTGGCCTCCTAAAATCATGGCACTCATGCAGATGGAGAATAGTTGCATGACTGCCAGATCATACACCAATGCACTGTGCAAACATGTACACAAATGCATGGATCTCGCCATACCCAATAGAACCAAGACGCTGTCCTCCAAAAAAAGGAAGCCAATCTGGTGGTCCCCTGCCATAAACAAACTGTACAACAGAAGGAGGAAACTGATGCAGAATAAGGTGAAGTCCCAAGACTGGAAAAACTCCCTTATCAGCCTCAACAAAAAGTTGAGATCCCTCATCAAATCCTTCAAAGCTAGCTATGAAAACAGAATTGTAGCAGATAGTAAAGACAACCACAAGGCCTTCTATAGTTATTTAAGGAATCTCCACGGCAATACCCAGATTTGCTCTGAGCTACTGCACAATGGTACCTCCTATACCGAGCCAAAAGATATTGCCAATAAACTGGCTGACAGATTCAGTGCCAACTTTACCCCCCCCCCCCCAGAGGACCAATCACAATACCAGAAGATTGCCAGGCACCCAGTATTACTGCTGCACAGGTTAAAACAACACTGTCCAAGGCCAAGAATACAGCATCTATGGGACCTGACAATATCCCTGGCTGTGTTCTACATGAACTACAGAGTGAACTGGCACCTCACCTGTGTGCCCTGTTCAATCACAGCCTCACCTCAGGCATTGTCCCTACTGAATGACACACTGCTACAGTCATCCCTCTCCACAAAGGAGGAGTGACTACAGACCCCGAGAACTATCACCCCATTAGCCTGATGAGTCTGATATGCAAAGCTATGGAACGCATCATCATGGACCTAATAAACAAGGAGCGGTGGTGGTGCTGCGGCAGCGTTGTCACCTCGCAGTAAGACGTTCTCCTGTTCGATTCTCAGCTAAAGCGTCTTCTGTGTGGAGACATGCGTGAATGGACGTACCTTCATTGAAGGTTTTACGTCAGGCCTGGCAAGTCGGTATGTAAAAATCTACTGCCAATCATTAGCGGACCGGAGTTCTGCTGTGGCGACCCCTAACCGGGAAAAGCCGAACGATACAACAACTTAGGGAATCTCCAAACTTTGGATTCCACACAGTCTGGTTTTGTGAAGGGTAGATCATGCCTGCTCAACTTGGTTGACTTTTTGAGTTAGTCACCAGAGCTGTGGATGACGGCAAGGTGGTTCATACAGCCTGCTTTGATCTTGCCAAGGCCTTTGATACCATTCCCCACTCAGGAATCACAGAAAAACTCATTAAGCTAGGCATCAACCCCTATATCACTAGGTGAGTTGCAAACTGGCTCACAGATAGAACCCACAGTATGAAAGTAGCTGACTCCAAGTCAGACTGCCAACCAATCACGAGTGGAGTCCCACAGGGTTCGGTCCTAGGTCCTCTCCTATTTGGTATCTACTTCTCTGAAGTCCAGGCCAACATGAAGGGTCTCTGGCTGACAAAGTTCACAGACAATTGCAAGTTGGGAGCTATTATTAACTCTCCAAATGATGTTGACATCCTACAGAAAGGCCTCACTGAGACCAACAACTGGTGTCAGAACCATGGCCTTAAGTTCAATGCCAAAAAATGTGTCATCATTCCCTTTGGGAAAAACCCGGTTCCCATGAATTACCACATCAATGGTAGAGCACTGAACACAGAAGGAGTTATAAGAGATCTGGGAACAAAGGTTGACAGCAACCTCACTTTTGACCACCACATTGCCACTGTGGTCAGAAAGTCCTTCTATGTGGCACATCTCATTACTAAGGGTTTTGCATTCAGGAAGAAAGAGGTCATTGTCTCCCTCTACTCTTCCCTCATTACGCCAATCATTGAGTACAATGCCCCATTTGGCATGCACCTCACCAGACACCTGCAACAACTAGAGAGGCCACAGAAGTACCTCAGAAAGAGGATCCTAGGCCTTAAACATTTGTCCTATATGGACAGACTCAAAAAACTCCAACTATTCTCTGTCTCATATCGCCTACTTAGAGGCGATCTCTGCTTCACTTACAAAGCCATGTCTGACCCAGCTCTGTTAGAAATGCTACATCTAAAGAAATCCCAATCCCTCCTCACCACATGCTCCAAAGACCTCAACCTCATTACCACAATCAACAGAACATGCTGGAGGGACAAGTTCATAACATAGAGACTGCCCATGCTATGGAACAGACTTCCCATACATGTCAAGCAGAGCACCTCACTGACCCTCCTCAAGAGAAATCTTGATGAGTGGATGGGAAATAGAAAATTCACCCTGGGGATCACTCCAGTGGCTCTGCTCGACAAAGGCACTGGGAACAAATCCCGGGTGGCACGATGCCAGGACAATCTATGGGCTAGGCTTGTAAAGGCTCCAGGACCATTAGCCTAGTACACACCTATGAACCTATGAACCAATTAGGTCCTCCCATTACCACCAGCAAACATTAACTGTATGTACACCCTAAGACACACTTCCTTCGCTTCCCACCTAGAGAATGAGGGGAGCGAGTACAGCCCCCATCATTCATTCCCATCCCTCATTTGGCTCTTCCAGGACTTAGGTTGTTGTTTAATGTTTGGTCATGTGACTTGCAGTCAGGGCTCTATAATGTACAGCTAACACAGGAATACATCAACTAAATGAAGACTGTGTTGTGAAAACCTGTCTTGTCACGGCAGTTCATCAGATTACTAAGCTGCTGGAAACTGCTACAAAAATGTTTTACTATCCTAGCAAAAAATAAACCACTCGCAATGATCTGGTACTCACTTCCCACTGTTTTCCACAGTTTTCTCTGCTTTAATTATTACAAAATATTTTAAGGCGACAGAGATCACTAATGCAGATAACATACCCAGAAGCTGGCATGAGGCATCACACACTGTGCTATGGTTTTGGCTTTGAGAATTGTCAAAGTCAGATCACCACCATAGCAGAATGAAGTAATAATTGATAAATGTAATATTTTTGCTTCTGTTCTGTAGTTATCCAAGTGCAAAAATATCTCTCCCTCCTTGCCAAGGTTCAGCACTTACCATGTGTTCAAGTCCATAGTGAGCTGCGGTAGGAACTTATCCCAATTTTATTAGGGAACTTATTGCTTCATGACAGATTATGCATGCTATCATCCTGGAACTTGTATATGTCCATGTAACTCAATAAAACTCTCAGTAAAACTGCCTACCATATCACTGCCCTCTATTGTTGACATTCTTTGTCCCCTTTTAAGTATGGTGATTATCTAAGTTGTATTGAAAAGCTCGCCATCAAGCTAAATGCAGTTACCATAAAATGGTATACCTATACAACCTGCAACACATATGCTCAAAGATTCCTCATTTTATTAATGCTAATTTCCTTGATCAAATTGTTCCCTTCCCTGGATGTCATGATAATCTTGTTGAGCTTGTCCTTACTAGCTTTTCCCCTTCCTGCATTATCCATAAATTAGCCACCTCCTTAGTGAAATCCCACCACTTAGCACCAACTTCCTCCTTTACTACATAAGGAAACCCCCAAAAAACTCAAAGTGTTTTGTGATTACTCCAGAATAAACCTAATATTTATAGATCTTCTTTACAACTATAACTGGTGTGTTTCTTCAAATAACCCATTACCTAGTATTACTGTATACTACTCTGATGTGTATTCCTTTATGGACAGATGCATCAATGAGTTGGTTTTTGTTTGCCATAAGAGTAATGGAAAATTCATAAGGAATTCCATGTGGTAGAATTCGCATTCAAAAAAGCTTTACAATAAAGAAAAAAAAACTCATGTCATCTGTAACAGAAACCCACTCTCCCAATAGAAAAAAAGGACTTAAAACTAAGAGAGAAAATATCCATGCCATCCCATTGGCACAGAGAGATAAAGCCGACTATGTCCCAAGTGACTTGAGTTTGACTAATGGCTTGAAAGCTTGGCATGGAGGGTGGCTGTGTCTGTCTTGTGAGTGTAGAGCCAGCTGTGGGTTGTAATAGTTCTATGGGGGAAGGAGGTTGGTCTGGGAGCTGGGGGGCATGTTTGGGGTTCACCCAGCTATTGGTTGACAGTAGCTTCCATTTAATAGGTGTACAGGAGCATGTACTTATGATGGAGAAGGCACAATGGGCTCCCGGGATGATACCAGTAACATGTCCCTCCACCAAGGGAGGAAGTTAAGTTAATAGTACATAATGTACTCAGTGCCGAGATGTCAGTGAGGATACAAACAACCTTTATGGCTACTTGTATGATGGTCGTCATAGACAGCTCACCTTGTACCTATAGAGGTAATCCCCATTACCAGAGAATGAACATGTTGGAGTCTAATTGGGAGTAGCTTTATGGCTGGTAGGCATGGGACCAAAAGCATAAGAAAAAAGTGAAATTTTCAAGGTATCATCAATGAGTGCAAGACTGGGTATGAATTCAGAGTCACTACCAGCTCTAAAGATAACCAGAAGGCCTTCTTCAGTTACTTTAGAAGATTTTGAAATGATGGCCAATACTGTACCAAGTTAAGTTCAATAGTCTCTCAATGTGATCCTGAACTTATTGCTCATAATCATCACAGATCAATTCAGTTTCTAATTTTATGCTCCCAACTCAGCTAGATGTTCCTCTCATTACCAACCAACCCATACCTTTCCCCAAATCACCTTGGACCAGGTATCATTCACACTATCCAAAACCATAAATGCTAGCGCCATTAGACCTGATCATATCCCTGACAGTCAGCAAGTAAATGTCAAGCACCATTCAGCCAAATCCCTCATAAACAACTTCATTTTAAGTCTTTCCACATGTTATATTGCTGAATTGTGGAGAATGGTTGTAATGGTACAATTACACAAAGGGTAGCCTCATGACAGACCCTGGAGACCATAGAGCAGTTATTCTCACTAGTATTATCTATAAAGTTATGCAATGTATAATTGTCAAACTGATAAATATGACATAAGTGACCTATAGATCCTAGATCCAAGCCAGTATATGGATTTCTGAAGGGAAGGTTGTACATACTAAACATAGTTTCTTTGAGATGGTCATTAAAGCCCTGGATAAGGACGTGACAATTGATAGTGCTTATTTTGACCTCACCAAGGCCATCAATACCATTCCATATTGTGGTAACAAAGATAAACTCTCCCAGCTTAACATAAACATACACAGTGTAATGGATAGCCAATTTAGTGTCCAGCAATACTAACACTGTTAAGGTAGGGGGTATCACCTCTATCCAGTGAAGTTCCACAGCACTCTGCTTTGAGCCTTCTGCTGTTTGGCATATACATCTCAGAAGTGAAAGCAGATGACAAAGGACTGTGACTATCTAAGTCTGCTAATGACTGTCAACTGAATTCAGTCTTAAAAATCTGTGTCAGACACTCAGCTAATCTGTGGACCGGGTCAATACCTGGGGAACCCTTACATCACTAGATGGGTAGCCAATTGGCTCACCAACAGAACACATACTGTTAAAGTTGGTGACTACCCCTCTACCAGTAGACCCATCACCAGTGTTATACCACAAATGTCTGTGCTGGACCCCCCACTCGGGCATTGTTGACAAACCCAGGAGGTTAGGTACAAACCCATATATCACCTGGTGAATAGAGAACTGGCTCACAGACAGGACCCAGGAAGTTAGAATTGGGGAGTTCACCTCTACAAAGAGGCCAGTCACAAGTGGAGTCCCTCAGGGATCAGTCCTTGGATCGCTCCCTTTTGGCATTTACTTCTCAGACGTCAAGGCCAATGTCAACGGTCTCTGGCTGACTAAATTTGCAGATGATTACAAATTAAGAACTGTCATTGAATCTCACACTGACACAAATGTTCTCCAGGAGGGTCTGACACAGACAAACAACTGGTGTTGGAGTCATAGACTAAAACTAAATGCCAAGAAATGCATAATAATATCCTTTGGTAAGTCATCCATCCCTGGTAACCATCATATTGATAACACACCATTTAGAGTTGACCCAGTAGTCAGGGACTTAAGAACACAAATAGATAGTAATCTAGCCTTTGATCATCATGTGTCTACAAAAGTATGGCATCTAAGTCCAAGGAAGTCATTGCTTCACTTTATTCGGCTTTCATCAGACCTATCATTGAGTACAATGCCCCCTTTGGCATGTACCTAACCAGGCATATCCAACAACTGGAATTCCTCACTAAAAGAATACAGGGCATAAGTAATATGTCTGATACAGACTGCCTCATGGCTCTATCCCTTTATTCTGTCTCCTACAGGCTTTTGAGGGGAGATCTGTACCTGGCATACATGGCATTGTCAGACACACTCTGATGGACCTCCTGCATATCCACAAAACAAATAGTACCAGAATTACCTGTTCTAAAGAATTAAACCTTGCCTGTGATATAAACAGGACCTGCTGGAGAGATAAGTATGTATTCCAGAGACTACCCCATCTATGGAACAGGCTCCCCATCCATGTGAAGCAGAGTTCCTCTCTAATGTAATTCAAGTGCAACTTAGATAATTGGATGCAAAACCAGAAATTCATCCCTAGTTTGGCATCTATGTCTGTGATGCAGACATGTAACCTGTAAATGGTTCATCTCCTAGGCCCATGCCTACACTTATCAAGGGTATCAAAACTTGTCAGAGATTTGGGATGCATAGCTAGGCTTAAAAAGACCCTTGTGGTCCTTAGCCTAATAAACACCTATGAACCTATGAACCCTTTACTGTTTGGAATCTATTTCTCAGAAATCTATGCTAAAGTAGATGCCTTTGGCTTACCAGGTTCACTCAAGATTGCAAATTGGGTGTAATCACTGAGTCCCCTTATGATGTTAACATATTACAGGAGGGCTAACACAGACAAATGACTGGTGTCAAAGTCACGGTAAAAAACAAAAAAAAAGTGCATTATTATCCCCTTTGGCAAAGCAGAATTCCCTGATAATTACAATACTGACAACACCTCCCTAAGGTCAAACCCAGTGGTGTGAGATCTGGGAACACAGGGGGATAGCAATCTGAACTTTGACCATCAAGTTTCCATAGTGGTAAGGAAAGCCTTCTACGTTGCACATCTCATAAGTAAGGGCATTTCATCCAGGTCTAAGGGTGTTATAACTCGACTGTACTCAACCCTCATCAGACAATTAATAGAATACAATGCTCACTTCTGTCTGTGCCTCATCAGCCACCTGCAGCAGTTAGAGAGAGCATGTAGGGCCTCTAAACCTTGACTTACATGGATAGACTGAAAGCCCTGTCACTGTACTGTGTATTGTACAGGCTGCTGAGAGGTGACTTGTGCATGGCCTACAGGGCAGTCTTTGATCCTGCCCTGATGGATATGCTGCACATCTGTAAATCAAATGGCACAAGAGTCACTCACTCTAGGGATCTTTACCTAGCCTGTGACATTAACAGAACATGCTGGAGAGACAGATATGTCTCTCAGAGATTGCTGTTACTCTGGAATAAAGTTCCAGTTCATGTGAAACAGAGCTCCTCACTGACCCTATTCAAGTGCAATCTGGACAAATAGATGGGAGTCCGCAAATTCACCCTAAAGGTGACACCCATGTCCCTCATGGACAAGGGTAAACAGTGTTTATCGCAGATTCACTCTGCAAATTAAGTCCATCTATCCAAGGACAATTGAGGCAACTTGGGATTAATATGGCTAGGCTTGTAAGGTCTCTAGGGCTGCTAGACTAGTAACCACCTATGACCCTATGAAACCTATGTGTGTCAATCACAGGGTCATCTTAAATTCAAGAAAATGTAGTGTAGTGTAGTTACCTCGGGGAAGGACATCATGCCCCCCTCTTACCACATTGCTAATAACCTCCTCAAGCCAGATACAATTATCTGGGACTTGGGTAGCTATATTGACAGTAAGCTTTTTAAGCACATCTCAGTTGTGGTTAAGAAATCCTTCTACCTTGCTCAGATGATCTGTTGGGTTATCTCCCCTGGGTTCCAGCAATATTGGTCCTTTTATATTCTTCCTTTATTAAACCTGTCCTTGAGTACGATACTCCTTCTGAAATGTACTTGACAAAGTACCTTGCATTGTGTTAGAGAGTCCTTCCTTCACCCACAACATTAATGTCAGTCACTACTTGATTTTATGTTATTTGGTATTCAGTTTTTATGCTAATTAGATACCCAGATTTTTCACTGGATGTTCCTGCTTTTCAAGGGCCTTTGTTCCTATTTTCAGTGTCTGCAGGTTGAAAAGTATGTCTTAATGCCTCCATAGTGCCTTTTTAGGCCATGTTTGACTACCGGACATTCTAATATAGTAAATTGTAAGATTGCAAATCCTACTTCTGACCATTTTAAAGTTGCTCTTCTCAGTGCCGAAGTGCTAACAACAAATTGTTTGATCTTGAGGCGCTCCTGCATCTAGAATAAATCCATGTCTGTGTTCTAAATGAGAGTTGATTTCAGTGCAAGGATAGCATTCCCTTGTTTTTGAATTCAGTGACTACATTGCCTTCACACCTGAGGGACACTACGTATGCATTTCCCTACTTATCAGAGATAATAATGCCTCCAGTGAAATCACCCATGTACTTAATACTGAATGTACTGAACTCCAACATAGCCTTAATAAAAATAAGTATCAATTTATAGTCTGTTATAGGACACCATCCATGTTACCAGGAGAATATGAGATTCCTAAATATACTTAGTGAAGTATCCTTATCAAAAATACTTGTTTATTGGGGGATTTCAAGGGTCTATATCAGAACATCGAAGTATTACTACATCGAATGTTCTAGTATCGAACCATTTCACTCGAAACACCATAACATCGAATACTCAGAACAGCAAATTTTTTCCCAGGGAAAAAATTTGCTGTTCCAACAAACATACACACAACACAAGCACACCAAAACACATAATACACACACATACACTTCACAAAACCCTACATTAAACCATACATACACTACTAGCTATCCACTTACCTTAACCCAACCCTAACCCTAAGGTCCGTAACTACCGCACACTCACCTTACCCGCTCCCTAACCCTAAAGTCCCTATCGCACACTCACCTTACGCGCTCCCTAACCCTAAAGTCCCTATCGCACACTCACATTACCCGCTCCCTAACCCTAAAGTCCCTATCGCACACTCACCTTACCCTCTCCCTAACCCTAAACTCCCTATTGCACACTCACCTTACCCGATCCCTAACCCTAAAGTCCCTATCGCACACTCACCTTACCCGCTCCCTAACCCTAAGGTCCCTATCGCACGCTCACCTTCGTTCGCACACTTACCTTAACCCAGTCCGTAACCTTCGCTCTACAGTCGAGGAAGTAGTGAAGCTGCAGAAATGGCCCACCGAATACTTTACCTAGGAAAGTATTCGATATTCTGCAGCGTTGCTATTTTCAGCATTCGATGCAACGGGTTCGATATTAGAACATTTGAAGTAGTGATACTTTGATGTTCTAATATAGACCTGATTTCAATTATCCTTCAGTTCAGTGGTTTACTGACAGCTCTAAAGGTGAGTTCGCCCAATGATTCCTAGACCTAGTTGATGAGAATACCCAAGAATAAATAACTGACCAGCCCACTAGGAGCTGAGACATTCTGAAACTAGCCATCACCAAAATTGCACCCCAAGTGTACCAAACCTATAATTTCTCTATTCCTAGGTAAGTCAGAACACACCTTTAAAGTTACTAACCACACTAGTAACCTTCTCCTTTAAAGCCACTGACCTTTACTGTGGTAAGCAATGATGAATTCAAGGACTTTAAATGTATAAAATTGCTTAGAGTCTTTGATGAGCTATCTATGCCTGGATCTGTGGCACAAAGGGGTAGAGCCTTGACTGTGACTCAGGCAGTTGGGTTTCAATTAGCAATGCTGGCATAGGAGGAGAAGGAGAAGTGAAGCAGTGTGTCCACCTACTTCTGTGGGGGTGGAAGGAGTTTGCGTGACGGGGGAACATTGGGCAGGTTTGAGTTTTCTGGTGGAGATTGGGGAAACCACTGTTTATGCTGTGGGGGGGGGGCAGAAAGCCCCTTGCAGAAGAGAGGGGGTGTCTTCCATAGATATCCCATTGCATGTTCCTCCTCAAGATCTCACTAAGTGTGTGCTGTTAAGACCGGGGAGAAAAATAATAAGAAAAAGCCTTGAACAATCCCTTATGTTTCTCCAAACAATAGCCCTTCATGGTTGACCCTTGTACTGGAAATGGAGAGTGATTAGACCGATTGACCAATGATAAACAGGCAGCAGGGGCCATGATGAGCTAAGTTTACTTGTAATGTTACTACTATTCACAAAGCTTCAGCTGATACTTTTTTCATCTGAAATCTTCTCTCACATAAAAAGCTGTATATATCTAGCAGTTCTCAATAGAACCAAATATAATTGGGCATTTGAAAAGAAACCACCCTGGTAGTCCACCACTTTAAATAAGCTCTATCACAAAAGAGAAAAAAATAGAGTCCCATAGCATATCCATATTAATGGCCTAATTAAGCAATTGAAGCAAGGAACTAAAAATGACCATCATAAAGACCAAAGCTGAATAAGCACTGAAACTAATTATAAGACAAAGATAACTACAAATTCTGCTTTAGTTACATTAGAAAACTGAGAAATATCACCTTACAATGAGAGAAACTTATCCAAAATGGCATTACCCACTCGGACAATAAAGACATAGCTAACACACTCTTAAGCAGTTTTGTGCTAATTTTACACCAGAAAGTCAACAAAATTCCACAAATTCCTGAGTCTCATTCATCTCCAAAGATCACCATGTAGCACATCTTGGCTATACTCCACTTACATGTGCTCTAACCATTTACCTGGATGCCTAAATAAAAGCACCAGACATGCCCTCTCTGAACCCCTCTTGTAGTTTTTTTAACTCAAGGCTAACCACAGGATATGTCCTTGAGGTTGGGAAGCAGCTGCAGTGGTGCCCTACACAGTGGTGTCTGTGCCCAAGACCTCAGTAATTAAAGGCCCATCAGCCTAACTAGCCTAATTTGCAAGGCCATGGAATGTACCATATCTGACCTCTTAAACTACAATATTAAAAGTTTCATACAACTAAATCCACAACAGTCTAGTTTTGTCAAGGGCAGATCATGTCTGCTCAACCTGGTAAACCTTTTTAAAGATTGCAGAGACAGTGGGCAGTGACCACATAGTCCACCCAGCCTGTTTGGATCTGTCCAAGGTCTTCAGTACTGTATCCCATTCTAGTTTTGTAAACAAGCTATAAGAACTAAATGTAGACACTTACATGGTAAGATGGATTGCAAACTGTCTGAAGAATAGAACTAACATTATTAAGGAGGCAGATGCCACTTCAGAAAATAAGAAAGCAACCAGTGAAATTAAACAGGACTCAGTAATAGGATCACTCCTTTTTGATATATACTTTTCTACCCTCCATGCCACAAACACTGACCTATGGTTAACCAAATTTGCTAATGACTGAAACTGAATGTCATCATCCATTTCCACAGTGATACAGAAGCACTTCAGCAAGAATTAGTCCTTACATACTAATGATGTACAGATAAAGGGCTCAGACTAAATATAGAAAAGTGCAGCATTGTCACCTCTGGGAATTATCCCTCAGCGACAACTTACAATAGAGCCAGTACCTCATGCCACATGGACATGACAGTCAAATATCTTGGCACCTGCACTGAAAATGTCCTCACCTTTGACCATCATGTTGCAAGAGTAGTTAGGAAATCTTTCTGTCTAGCATAACTGTTTTGTAAAGGTATCCCATCTAGGTCAAAGGATGTTATTGTCTCTCTGTACTCTACCCAGTTGGACATATCATACAGCTAGACAGCCTCCAAAGGTTCTCCATGAAAAAGATTATTTATTTATTTTTTGGACCCCTCGGACCTAATCTTTACCAGCTCAGCCCAGTAACCAATGTCTATGCTGGCTCTACCAGCTACTCTCCAATACTACTGGACTTATTCTATTTTTGCTGGAGCTGGCAATGGTTCCTGAGGGTGTCCTGAGGCTCAGCTTGTCTGTGTTTCTGTCTGGAAGGGATTTTATTTTTATGACCTACGAACTCTTTTTTCCATCCCATATTTGTTGATTATATCTGAGGGCTACTCCTCTCTTTGGACCATGCCTCCCCTTAGGGAGTGTATCAACTAGCACCCTCCCACTTTAGAGGGGCACACCCATCCCTTGTCTGCTGCTCCATCAATCGCCTGAGCTGTTAATTGAAACCGGGTTGGCTTGGCCATAGTTAGGGTTTCATCCCCCAATCTCACCAGAGCTGCTGATGAAAAAGATTATTTTCCTAAAAACCTTTTGCTACAAGGATAGATTAGGAGCCCTAGACTTACGCTATGTCTGTTATAGACTTCTGTATGGAGATCTATGCCTGGCATTCATGCTAGCAAAAGACCTGCCCTAATGGATCCCTTAAATCTTCAAAGGATGAGTGGTTACACAGACTCCTAAGTTAAAGGTTTGAGCCCCCACCTCTACAGCTTTATTACTTAGTGGCTGCCCCATCTCTGGAATAAATTACCCCTACATTTTAAGGAGAATAACACCCTTGCCTTCTTCAAGACAAATTCTGATGACTGGATGGGTACCCATAAGATCATCCCTGGCCTGACATGTTTTGTCTTCCTGGAAGTGGGGATGTCCATCCTGCGGGTGGCTTTTGGTAAATCACACATATAAAGAAGAGAGAAGAGTACTCAAGTTATTTGTGGTTTTTTTGCAGTAATACCAGTATGCTAGGTTAGTAACTGTTTCTCAATCAAACACTTTAAAGCATTTTGGGATGATTTATTATGCACTGCAGATATGCTATCAAAGTCATTCCTGAGTCCTTTAAAGTTTTTCTTCACTGTTTCTGCTTCCTCAATATTCCTCATAATTACCATGAGTTGTACTGTTGTGGCTGAAACCAAGATGGTTACTGAGCAGAGCTCTTATCCAGTTACTATAAATTAATGTAAAATAAATGTGTAAGTTGATTTCTAATATTAATCTGCAAATAAAATGCTATAATGCTGAACAGCAAACCTGAATGGGACTGTGGGGGTCATTAGACCACATAACTCATGCAAGGAGTGATATGTGAAAGTGGTAAGCCTATTCTGGAGGCTGCTGAGACAGAGATTGAGAACCATCAAATATGAATAAAAGAAACCACTGTTCTTTATGTATAAAGAGCCTTTGGAACCTTACTTAAAACATTCAACTAGATAAGAAGATGAAGATGATACGTATGGCATTACAGTGTATAAAAGATTTTCTAGAACAAATCTTTATTAATTACATGACTACATAGCAGCACACTGTCCACAGAAGCATTTCATTGAAGTGAACTCTGCAGAAAAATTATTTCTTCTGCCACTAAGGATGGTCTAGTCAGGTTGGACTCGCTCATTCGGAAGTCTATAGTCAAGCCATGCAAACATTTAAGGCCTCATTTAATTTATTTAGTAAGGCCTGTTTGTTATCAACTGCTTGCTGGAAGCTATCATTATAGGAAGCCATGCACTGAATCCTGCTCTGGTTATGCAGACACATATTAGGTGTCTGCCAACCAAAGAGCATTCAAGGAAGCATTTATTTTCTTTTTTTTTTTTTAATAAAGATGTTGACTGAGAATGCTTTAGTGGAAAATTAAAGGCTCTGAGTGGGTAAGTGTGTGTGGTGGTAGTGGGAAATTAAAACAAGATGTATTTATTTATTAGTTTTTCTTACTGGGAAAGTCCAACTGTGCACAGGAAGGTCCCGGGTGAAATGCTCCAATGTATAAATAACAGTAACAGACAGAGTGACACTATAATTTGAAAGGCAATAAGATACAGTATTCTTTACATTATTTTGAATAGAAGTAGAACTGTATTTCATATTTGATAAAGTATGCAGATAGCCATATTGTTGCTATTTTCAATGGGTACTGTCCAACACTCCTCGACTTATACTATTTTTTTCTGGAGGCAATTGCTGATCCTGAAGGTGTCCTGGGGGCTCAGCTCCATGTAAAAAAATGGGAATAAAAAGGGGTTGATGATGTTGACTTTAACATAAAGCAATATGTCTTACCAGAGGTATAGTGGTGAGAGAGCTAGAGTTGTGAAATAGAAGGCAAGGATAGTAGGGGTTGAAAGAATGTAACAAAAGGGGGGAAGAGAGTGAGTTACAGTACAGGTAAGAGGAGGACATGCAGGGAGTTAAGCATTCATGAAGGGTGAAGAGGAGGGATTGCTAATCTGGTGCAGCACAGTTGCAGAGACAGGAGTTGAGTGAGACTTTAGCTGTAGTTTGAATGACTTCAGTGAGCAGTCCTTGTCTTACTGTTAGGGGGATGGAGTTCTAGGTTTTTCACATGATAGGCATAGGAGGATCAGCCTGCAGAGTTATTAGGTTTGGATTTATGCAGAATGTCTTTGTTAGAACAGCGCAAACATTTGGGTGGGTTATATGGTTGTGCAAGGTTGGCTAGAGATGGACAGACATTTGACCTGTTTATTAGACTGTGGATAATAGAGAGTTGAGAGTATGTATGTTGGTGAGCTAGTTAAAGCCACTGAAAGTCACTGAGGGCCAAATAGTCATGGGATCTATGTAGGAGGTTGGCTGTAAAAATGTTGTGATCTTGTTGTAGCTCTGTTCGATTTTGTTTAGTTGAAGTAGTTGGATGTTTGTTGGTACTGGTGCTGCCACCTTGTAGCACTGCTTGAGTTTGTTTAGTTGAGTTAGTTGGATGTTTGTTGGTATTGGTGCTGCGACCTTATTGTAGCACTGCTCAAGTTTGTTTAGTTGAGTTAGTTGGATGTTTGTCAGTATTGGTGCTGTGACCTTGTTGTAGAGCTACTCGAGTTTGTTTAGTTGAGTTAGTTAGATGTTTTTCTGTATTGGTGCAGAGTAGTGGAGAGCTGGTAGTAGGAGGCGAATGACGATATGACATCTTGTAGTGCTGGATAGGTAGGGTTTTGTCCTATAGGGTGTGCTTAGTTTTTGGTGTGTTTTTTTCAATGCTTGTGGAAGTCAAACTTTAGGTCTTTGTCTATGTAAACTCCTAGTAGTTTGGTTTGTGTTATAAGTTCTATTTTGGCATTGTTGTAAGAGGTATTAGTAAAAAATGCTGACTTTTCTGAGAAGTGTTTGAGAGTAAGTTTTATTTTGTTAGGTTTTAGGAATAGCCTGTGAGATAGTCAACCAGTTTTCTAGAGAAGTGACGTATTTCTGGGTCAGTTTTTGCAGTTTGTTTGCTGAACAGATGATGGTAGTATCATCTACATAGTGTACTAAGGTGCATTCCTATTGGCCATTTCAAGGTCATTAACAAAGATAATGAACAGGATAGGTTCCAGTATTGATTTTTGTGGGAAGTCAACTGTAACAGGGAAAAAAGATGAGATGTCAGTGAGCTATTTTACTTCCTGGAATCTATTAGAGAGGTAACTAGAAACGAGGATAGAGTGGAATTGTCAAGTTCTAGACTGGAGAGTTTTTTTAAGAGTATAGGGTGGTAGACAGTAAAGAAAGCTTTGGATAGATTAAGAAAGAGCAGATACAAGTTTACCATCATTTCTCTTTGAGCTAAAGTTATTAGTGAAGTTAAAGAGGGCAGTGGAGGTATTGTGGTGGGGTGAAAACCATGCTGTGAAGGCGAGACTTGTGTATTTTGCGTGATACAGTGTAGGAGTTGGGGTCTTATTGTGCTTCTCAAGTATTTTTAATAGGGGAGAGGATGGTGATGGAACTATAATTAGTAAGTTTGGTAGAATGACCAGCTTTGTGGATGGGGAGGATGTAACATTTTTTCCACATAAACTTCATTGATAGTACAGTCTGTCAAAAGCTATGGCCTCTGTTCCACTTTTATATATTCCCCAGGTAGATTGCCTGGTGCTAGGGAGGGGTTTTAGATTAAGTAGTATTTTCTTTTCGATTATAGCAGTGGGGACTAGCTGAAGAGACAGAGTATGGGGAGTTATTAGAGTTTGTAATGTGTTCATGGCAGTGTTTTGGGTAGAGCTTTTGAGTAAGTGAGACAGATTTATTAAAGCTAGAGTTAAATTCATTAAGATTCTCAATCTGTGTTTTTAAGATTGAGTGCAGGTGAAGACTGTACTGTGATTAGGATTTAGAAGCTGATTTATGGAAAACCAGAATAATTTGGAGTTCAGAAAACTTTAATTCTGGAAGTTAGTGTAATATGTTTTTTTTTTTTGTCTAATTTAGTATGGCATTTGGCTCTGTTCCAAAACTCTCTGAATTTCTGATAGTTTGGTTGAGTGTTATTTGTGGACCAAGTTTTCCAGGCAGCAGCCTCTCTATGTTTCATGAGATGATTTGTGCTTCTGGATAGTTAGAGCCAGGGAGCAGGGTTTGACTAAATGGACAGTTGGGACACCTGCTGCAATTTGGGGTGAGGGCGAGGGAAGCATACTTCAGAGGCTTAAATTAAATATCTGCCAGTGAGAAGGGTTCGGGGGTTGAGTGTGCAGAATATGAAAGTTAGCTTGAATAGTCACCAGAGTATTAATTTGGGTGCTGGGAGAGGCAAGTTGTTACTGACAACTGTGAAAACTGGCCTGGGTTATCAGTAGGCAGTGTTACTGCTAGAGAGTGGATTGTTACTGGCAAATGTTCAGCTGTGTTTCAGTATTTATATTATAAATGTACATCTTTATAACTTTAAAAATACAACTTTTTAGCAATGATCTGTAGTGATACCTCTCAACCTCTTAAGTCAAGAAATCTATACAAAGTTAAAAATAATGGGGAGACAAAGGCCCAAAAATAGGAACATATTTTAAATACTGCTGTTAGAAATTTGCTAGAGTAACAGGCTTTGCAGTTGCATGCATTTTCTAAAGGATATAAGGTCTGAAGCTCAAATATCTGGCATTATTTTGTAATTTCAGTCATCAATGAATCAGGGCGGCCACGGTGGTGCAGCGGTTAGAGTTGTCGCCTCACAGCAAGAGGTTCTCCTGTTCAATCCTCGGCTGGGGTGCCTTCTGTGCGGAGTATGCATGTCCTCCCTGTGGTCACGTGGGTTTCCTCCGGGTGCTCTAGTTTCCTCCCACATCCCAAGGACATGCTGTAGGTGGATTGGACAAATTAAAAATTGGCCCTAGTTGTGTGCATGTGTGTGCCTCCTGTGGGAGGTTGGGCGCTGGGCTGCAACTTGACACTGTAAAACTCTACTGCCAATTGTGAGCAGATAGGTGATCTGCTGTGGCGACCCCTAACTAGGAAAAGCCGAAAGAAGAAGTCATCAATGGTTCACTAGAAAACCAAAAAAAAAAATTATGAGGAACAGATCAGAAATATGAGTCACAAATCTGGAGAGTTAAGAGGTATGTGAGGCAAGACAGTTAGTTACCTGAAAACATCAGGATTAGAAAATAAATAAATAAAATAAAAAGGCAACTCCAGTCGCATAGCATCATAGTTGGCTGGTTAGCTCAACTATGCTTAAGGCTGGTCTCAATTATTCTGGATGTACTGGCAGTTAAATGCTGCTTTAAAATATTTAGCATTATCATTTAATGCTGTCACATTGTCTGAAATTCAACCCTGTATTTTTTAAGCTGCCAGCACTTCTGAATTGCAACTTTTCCCCATTGTCTTGGAATATGCCCATCTAACCCTCTGTCTCTCAGAAACTAATCTCAAAAACTTTCCCATCTATAGACTAATACTAGCACAGGGGACACCTTCAGAATCTCATGCATTCAACTTTTATCATTGCCCTAAACTTATAGTTGTTGTGTCTTTTGGCTTTTCCCGGTTAGGGGTTGCC